>NW_017672140.1:114847-137605 GCF_001879085.1 Nicotiana attenuata | reverse complement strand
TGCTGCTGTTCTTACCGGAGTTCTTAGTTTTTTGTATTCGTGTAAGGTATAGCCGGAGCCTTGTTGCCGGCATTTCTGTAGTATTCTTCAGTTATATTTAGAGGCTCCGCAGACAGGTTGTGGGTAGTGTCGGGTATTGGCAATTAAAAGTAGAAATATTGATGTTTGGCAATGATGTATGTAACTTGTAATACCCTTAAAGTGGCGAAATGAAGTTGCTAATGACAATGAGATGGAAATCGTTAATTATATGTTGATAGAATTTGATTAATGGAGTCTATCCCTTATTTAATTATGAGTTGGGTTGGGTAGTATGTATGAAACCTGCTAAGTTTGCTCAGTCGGGTTTACTCGGTTGAGCGCCGGTCGCGCTCCTTGGATTTTGGGGCGTGACACTTGTGATACTATCCTTTTATCTAAGTGTTTCTCCATATTTATCCATTCTTTTCTTCTTACCATCCTTAACCAATATCGTTTACCATGTTTGAGGCTCATGGCCTCAAGATTTTAAGGCGGTGTTTCCGTCAGCCATACCATGGCCTATCTCCTGGGCTTTCTTTAGTTGATCGAGATTGTGCCATTTCGTTGTTGTTGTTGTTGTTGTTGTTATGGTTGTTAGCCCGGGACGACGAGTTAAGGGGCCGATTTCCCTCGGTTCGGGGGGATATTTGGACTCTACATCGCTGCTCAGGGGGGTGTTCGGACTTTACACCACTGTTCACCTCCCCAAATTATCCGGTGCGGCACCTCGCTCCCTTTGCCTTCCATGGAGTGAGGAGGCACCTATCTATTAACTGTTGCACCCTGCACCAGTGTGACGTCTCAAGGAGTGGCTTCGTAATGGTAGTGCTGGCGAGGTCCATCTTAGCAAGATTTTGTCACCCAACCACTTCTCGATTCTTTTCTGCTTCTTCTCCATCACTTTGCTCTTATCCACCACCATCCTCCTCTTTGTCTCGCCTTTTGAAGTTGTCGTCCTGGAGGATAGCAATGAAACCCCGGGGTGGTTGAGAGTCGAGGATATTGCCGCCGAGGATGCGTGTTCGAGGAGATGGTGCTCGGAGATGCTGCTATCGGAGATGGACCTTCGAGAGTAGACTAGGCTCTAGGCTTTTACTATATGTGTACCCTTTTGCTTCTTTGTTTCTATGTAAGGACCCCTCGTGGGCTGTTAGAATCGAATGTTCATGAATACAAAGATGTTTCTTCGATTTTGTCTTTGATGCTTGCTGTTTTTCCTTTTATTTGTGCTTACGGAAACTCAGGATGCATGATCCTAGCGGTCGTTGTCGATATCGAGCCCAAGTGGGAGTGTATTTCTCTGAACTTTGGTTGTTTAGTACGGCTCCCCGCAGAACCGTTTGCCTTTCCTCGGATTAGACCGATAGATTTGGGTCGTCGGAATCCTTACTTCGGGATGAATGAGGATAACACTTCGAACCATCAGACTTTCGAGAACGGTCTTTAGTCCCTGCAATACTCTTCGAGGGGAATTCGCTCAGGAGCCCTAGGATCGGGTCTGCCTTTAATCTCTCGAGGGCAGTCTCCGAGGGGGGTTCGTTCAAACCTAAGCCACCCAGAATCCTTCTTTGAATTTAGCGTAGGTAGCCTTAAGGCATCGTAGGTAGATCACAAACGAGGCTTTACCCGAACTTGGATGGTACTCCGTGGTCAAGCCCATATGGGTGGAGTTCAAATGCTTATTTCTTTGGAGCTTAACTTCTTCTTGGTGGAGATCCTCGAGGTCGGGTACCACCTCGGGATTGGCGATAATATTGTCAGCTACCTGGAGCCTAACTTTTCTTTGATGGAGGTCCTCGAGGTCAGGTACCACCTCGGGACTAGAGAAGATGTTGTTGGCTTCCTAGAGCCTAACTTTCTTATTGGAGATCCTCGAAGTCAGGTATCACCTCGAGATTGATGATGCCGTTGGCCTTTTAAGCAGGCGGGTCATCGTCGCTTTTCCCAAATATAGGGTCGTTCGAGCCCATTTGGAGATCCCATTATTTCAAGCGATTACTTTTCCTTTTCTGTGCTGAACCTTTCGTTATTTTAGTGCTGACGTACTTGCACAAATTTCTACCCTAGCTCTCCAATTTTGCCACCTCCTTGACCACTACATCGGGGTCTGTTTGGCAGAGAGGGGAGAATTTCACCTCGGATATTCAGGACCAACGAGAGCGTACCTCGAAGATTAATCTTCGATAAGAGAAGAACACTTTGGGTTAGTGAGAAAAGACTGTGGCTGGGGGGAGAAAGTAGTGATGCAGATACTATCCCTGGATGAGGGCATCACGGATCGTGCCGATGGACTCTTGAATGTGTACACGTATCCCTTCATACTGGGCCCCCTTGATAAGGTTGTGCTAGATTTTTGTTTGAAGTATCGGGTTACTTTGGCGTAGATCCATGTGTCATTTTGGCGTATAGTGTTGATGATGAGATTTTTCACGGAGAAGGCGGGGCTTGACTTCACGCTCAGTCATCTCATCAGGCTGTACCGTCCCTTTCATCATCGGGGCTTGTTAACCTTACGATGCCGGTCGACCACGCCCTTCCTCATCGATGATGAGGAGGATGGGGATCGAGAGTGGATGAGTCGATTCGTCCGAGTCCGAACGGCTGACATTATCCCTGCGGAACTTATGCCATTCCCTGAAGAATGGAATTATACACGTAAGTGGCACATTCCGTACCTTCTCAGTTTTGCTTATGGCAAAGGCTGATACCGTGATCGTGCCATCTTTTATTCTTCTACAGCGATTGCATGGGCGCCAGGTGTCATTCCCGATCTGCCGGATTGGGTTCGGAAGTTGGCAACCCACTCGACTTGTGACGAGCACAGGTGGCGAGCTGTGTCCCGGGGCAGATGGGAAGCAAAACATCATGGTGAGTGTTGTGCTATTTTTTCCTTTCCCTTCCTTCATTTGGAGAGGCACTTTCCCTTTCTGTATGTTAATCTTGTTGTTGTAGGAATCCGAAAGCCTTCCAAGGCGAGGTCGTGCTCCTTTGAGGAGGGGGAAGGGTCGCTAACTTCCGGGCTAAAAAACAACAACAATAAGCGGGAGATGCCTTTATAGGGTGATGGCGCTCAAAGCAGGGCGAGGCTGGACCCGGGTTCCAGGACAAAAGCATCATTCGAGTCTGTCGTGCCCGTGGTCCTCGGTTCTGAAAAAGTGGTTTCTCCGTTGCCACTGCCTTCTCATTCTGCTGATAGTGCTTCGGGGGATACTAGAAACTCGTGGTCGTCTACTCAGAGCGATTGTGTCTCAACCGGAGTCAATTCTTTTAGAGCCGAGGGATCTAGGTTAACGGATGCATGTTCGGCCTTTGAGGAAGCCAAGCGGCTTCACTTCGTGGTGAGTTTCGACATAGGCCCTTTGAATTTCGCCCCTTGCCTTTCTTATTGGGTTTCCTTTTGCAGGCCTTTGACAGACTTAAGTCCGGGCTGCTTCGTCGTGAAGCCCGAGTGCAGAAAGCTCTGGATGAGGAGAAATCCCTTAGGGTCCTTTGCGATGAAAAGGAAGCCGAGCTGGAACACTTGTGGTATGAGGAGAGCCAGAGTTTGAATTACGAGAGCTTCTTGGAGGAGCAGGTAACTTTCTGGCCCGAGTGAGTATGCGCCCCACCTCCTGGCTTCTAAGGCTAATACTTTGTTTATTTTAGTTGCAGAAAAGGACAGAGGCACTGGAGCGTCTTCGGAATGAAGCCGGCCGAGCCAAGAGTGAACATGATGAGCTAAGAACTCTGGCGGAGGTTCAGGCTTTAGAGGAGAGGGATGCCTTGGCTAAAGTTCCAGACCCCGAGGCCCATCTCCGCTTAGCCTGTGACAATGCTTTGACTCAAGCGGAAGCGATTGCGAAGCTCGAATCCGAGCTTTCGAAGGTAAGGGCCGAGATCATTGATGCCCGAGCTGAAGCTGTAATGAGCCGACATAAGGCTGACCAGGAGATGGAGATCCACTTAAAGGATGCTACTGATGCTCAAGCTGAGTTTAGAAGGATCCTCGATCGTGAAGAGAGGATTAAAGAATATGCTCGTTGCAAGTCTCGAAGGAAGACTCTCGAAGAGATCTTTGTTAGGGGATTTGTTCTCTCGGAAGAGTTAGCGCCGAGCGAGGGCGGACGAGCGTGATGCTCGGTTACTTCTATTTGACGTTGGGGAAAGCGAAGATGAGGCCGGCAGGCCGTAGCTCCCGGGGGGAGCGTAGATTTTTGCCATCTGTATATATTACTTTCAAATCATGTTTGTAGATGGAGATTGCATTTTTCGTATATGTGTATAAGGAAACCCTTGCGGCTTTATTTCTTCCGCATCTCTTCTTGTCTTGAATTTGGCGAGGCGAAATGGTCTTTTATTTGGTAGGAATCCTTAGATTCGCGATACGGCCCTGGGGCTCATTAGGCTGGCAATAATGGCTCTTATGCCTCGGGTCGAAGTGACCTTTCAGTGTAAGCTGGTGTTTGAGCTCCTATGGTTTTTGCCCTGGGCATTTTTAGGTAACTGTTTTGGGTTTAGTCTCCGAATCGGGCTGCGATTCGAGCTCATTCGACCCTCAAGTTTTCAAATTTGCATGGGCTGGCGATAATGGCTCTTGCGCCTTGGGTCGATGTGACCTTTTATGTGTAAGCTGGCGTTTGAGCTCTTATGCATTCTGCCCTGGGGCATTTTCAGGTAACTATTTTGGGTTCAGTCTCCGAATCGGGTTGTGATTCAAGCTCATTCGACCCTCAAGTTTTCAAATTTGCATGGGCTGGTGACAATTGCTCTTACGCCTTGGGTCAATGTGACCTTTCATGTGGGCTTTATTTTTCCCTCGTTAAGGACTTTTTGCGATAATTTTTGCCTGACTCTTCGACGGTTCGAGAAGAACCTCGATTATGAGCCATTTTGTGGCGATGATCGAGCACCTCGGGAGGTTTAGCTCGGAGGCTGAGTATCTCGAAGCCTGTGATTTGGAGCTGATATGGTCGAAGCTCTTTTGCCTATGTCGAGGGTAGCCTGTTTAACCGGTTCTTTTCGAAGTAGATTCGAAGTAATTGAAGGCCTGTGATTTTGTAGCGACAGTTGGGCATCCCCGAGTCGCGTTAGTATGGCTGGTATAGCCTTATGACTGTAGTCATTTGTGCTTGGCCGGAGCCGTTTTTGATCCCAAGTGAAGTAATTTGGACATCTATATCGAGGGTATGCCTTTTTAGGGGTCTTACAAGTTCGATATATAGCCTAAGCTTTGAGATCGGGTTTATACCTTTAACAAGGTCTTACAAAACTTTCATGCCGTTAAGGTCTTACAATTTTCAGATACTTGGTACAAGTATAGTTCATGCCTTGCTTGAGGTCTTACAGATGTTGTTGTTGCCTTATGTAGGTCTTACGAGACCGAGTCTTCCCGCTTGGGGTCTTATGGCCTCGAATTTTGTAATGAATGGTGCTTGGCGACAGCCCCGAGTTAACGAGAGCATCCTGGCTCGGAAGCCGTTTACTTGTAAGCTTGGTGTTGCCTCATTGAGGTCTTACGACTTTGGAGATTCCGACCCTGAGGTCATACGATTTTTGAGATTTTGACGCCAGTCCCTGAGTGTTCGGGGCACTTTTGGCCTTGGAGTCATTTCGTGATTTTTATGTTTCCTCGTTGAGGGCTTATGAGTTTGGAGTCCCGAACCGGAGGTCGTTTGGAGATAGATTTGTCGACGCCAGTCCCCGAGTGTCCGGGACGCCTTGACGGAGGAATAGTTTTTTGCAAAAATGTTGAGTTTCTTTTGGAGTGTGAAATGCTCTGAAAAGGGGTATTCTTCGATTACTTGGTACAAGTATACATGTTCTCGCCATTGGGGCCTGGTTATACGGACACAGCTCGCTCGACCGTTTGGCCCGATACATCATTTTCCTATAGGGACCCCATTTGGTGTTTCTTGGTTTTTCCGATGAATGGCCTTCCGGGGGATGCCCCGTAGTGTTCGAGGTTGATCGCGAAAGAAGCGTTGAATACTTTGATTCCCCGCAGTGTTCGAGGTTGGTCGCGAAAGAAGCTTTGAATACTTGTTGAGTCTTCCTTAGGTAGCATGTGGATGTTGCCTCGGTAAAAACCTTGCCGGAAAAAATCCTTTTCGGGATAAAAACTCGGCCGAAGGAAAAGAGTGCAACGGATGCTATAAAACCTTAAGGTCTTCAAGCTAGATCAGCGTCTCGACCGCTTCAATCGGGTGCCTGCATAAAAGTTAGTGCGAAATATAAAATGAAAAAGGGAGATGGCAATACCTTAGCGTGGGATATGACGGCGATGTTACGAGGTCCGATATATCTCAGTCGCTTGCGATGAGGACGCGGTACGGTCCTCTGTTTTGTATAATCGGGCTTGACCGAAGATGTAGTTTGATCATTCTTTGGTTCTTTCGCGGGTGGAGGTATCGGTGTTGGTGCTATATCGTGCACAGCGAACATTTCCCTTGTTGCATGCTGTTCCCCGCAGATAGTTTTAATCCCATCCCTTGTCGGGAATTTCATCATTTTGTGGAGGGTGGATGGTACTGCTCTCATGCAGTGTATCCATGGTCTCCCGAACAAGGTGTTGTACCTCATGTCTCCTCGATGACATGGAATTTGACATTCTAGGTCGTGCCGGCCACATTGATCGGGAGGGTGATTTCACCTTTTGTCGTTTCGCTTGCCATGTTGAATCCGTTGAGGACTCAAGTGGCGGGCACGATTTGGTCAAGCAGTCCGAGCGACTCTATTACCCTCGACCTGATAATGTTGGCCGAGCTACCTGGATCCACGAGTACACGTTTTACTTGAAATGTATTTACGAGGAAAGAGATTACCAGTGCATCGTTGTGAGGTTGAGACAAGGTCTCGGTGTCCTTTTCGCTAAATGTGGGGGCATCCTCGGGTATGTACCCCAGGGTTCGCTTTTCTGTAGTGATGGATATTTTTGTCCTTCTCATCATGGGTTCTTGTGGGGCATCAACGCCTCCCAAGATCATGTGGATGACATGTTGCGGATCGTTCGTTTCGTTCTTCTTGGCCGCCTCTCTTTCTCGAAACTGGTTTTTGGCCCGATCACTTAGGAATTCCCGGAGATGACCCTTGTTGAGTAGTCTGGCTACTTCCTCTCGGAGCTGGTGGCAATCCTCGGTCCTGTGGCCATGTGTGTTGTGAAATTCACACATTAAGTTATGATTCCTTTGTGAAGGATCCGATTGCACAGGCCTGGGCCACTTGGCGTCTTTTATTCTGTTGAGGGCGAAGATAATATCCGATATATTGATATTGAAGTTGTACTCTGACAGGCGAGGCACCTCTGCTGGTCCTGCATTCCTGTCGAACCCGGCTCTGGTGATGAGTCCCCGAAGATTCTGTCTTCGGTCTATCCTTCGGTTGTTTAGAGGTGGGTTACGCCTCGGGGAATTCCTTTGGTCTTCGAAGTATGGCTGATATCTTTCTTTGTTTGGCTTTGGCTCCTTCGCCAGGAGCCTGCTTGTGTATACCGAGCCCGAGGGGGCTCCCAGCTGATCGTTCTCGACCCTAATTTTTGACTGGTATCGGTTATGAAAATCCGACCAAGTCACAGCGGGGTACTCGACCAGATTCTCTTTCAGCTGCTTCGAAGCTATCGAGCTTCGCTCATTCAGACCTTGAGTGAAGGCCTGTACCGCCCAGTCGTCGGGGACCGGTGGTAGTTCCATTCTTTCCATTTGAAAGTGAGATATACATTCTCGCAGCATCTCGTTCTCCCTTTGCTTGATTTTGAAGACGTCGGATTTCCTGGTGGCCACCTTGATGGCCCTGGCATGCGCCTTTATGAAGGAATCTGCCAACATGGCAAATGAGTCTATAGAGTTTGGGGCCAAGTTATGATACCACATCATCGCCCCTTTAGAAAGTGTTTCTCCAAATTTTTTCAGCAGGACAGACTCGATCTCGTCGTCCTTCATGTAGTTGCCCTTTACTGCACAGGTGTAAGCGGTAACGTGTTCGTTGGGGTCCGAGGTACCGTTGTATTTCATAAGATCCGGCATTCTGAACTTCTTTGGAATAGGTTTCGGGGCCGCTTACTGTGGTAACGGCTTCTGCACGAACTTCTTTGAGTCCACGCCCTTCAAGATCGGGGGCGCTCCTGGAATTTGGTCGACCCTGGAGTTGTAAGTCTCAACCTTCTTATCGTTGGCTTCTATCATTTTCTCGCCTGATTCGATCCTTTTGGTGAGGTCCTCGAGCATCTTTACGATGGCGGGATCGGCTATCGACCCATTATTGCTTGACCTTTCCGGTACTGTTCAGCCGGGGGAGCTGTCCCTGGTGCTACTGTGCTAGGAGTTTTTTGGTGACTTTGCAGTTGAGCAATAGCCAGCTGTTGTGCCTGCAACATTTCAAAAATAATATGAAGGCTAACTTCCCGTTCTTCCCGAGCTGGGGTTTTTTGGGCTTCCTGTTGGTCGCCTTGGTGTATGCTCCTATTAGTGTGGGAGCTTATTTCAACGTGTCGAGCATCGCATGAGGCTTCGTCCATCAGAATCGGTCCTGGTGCGTTCTCAAGGTTTTGTGGTGGTTCACCAACACCTGGAACAACCACACCATTGTCTCCGCGGTTCTCGATATTGTTGTTCACTGAATCAGACATTACGACCTGAAATCAAAAAGGGGTTTCCACCTAGCTATTGAAGGTAAGTAATTCCTACTCAACTGGAGGATGCCCTTTTCTTGTCAGAAGCTGAATATTTCTTGGGAGCCATATCTGTAGAAAAGTGAAATGTGAGCGACATTGTAGGCAACAGTGAAAAGAAAACAGAAAAATTCAAGAAAAAGTTGAAGATGCGACAAGTTATGCGGTCGCATAACCACTATGCGGATCGCAAACTTGTCGCAAACTTGATAGTTCACTACTTGATCTCAGTCTGCGATAGGTTATGCGATTGCATAACCACTATGCAGACCGCATAACCATCGCAGACCCGATTGCTCAAAAAAACTGAATCACAAAATGCGATCGCAAATTCCACCGCAAAGTGGAAAATGCGAACGCAAAACAGCCGCAAAAGGCAAGGTTTTAAACTGGGTGTTCTGTTTCAGTATGCGGTAACTTTGCGGTCCGCATATCAATTATGTGATCGCAAATGTCGCTGCATTTCATCATCTTCCTCAGCCAACTAGGGTTCAATTATGCGGCAGAAATGCGGACCGCATTTTGATTTTGCGAGACACAAACTTTATCGTTCCCAATCGATTTGAACTTAACCTTCAACAATGGCGGTCCTAATTCTTACTACCCAGCACCCCAAACATATTTCCTACCCAAAAGACTATCACAATATGGCCAGACATCTACTTACAAAACACAGTCTCTAATAAAGAAGGAAATAGAAAAGAAACACAGGAGAAACAAAGGTGAAATTGAAAATAAAAAAAATTGGGGCAAGGAAACATACCAGTAAGATGAATAAGCACACTAGGGAGATGAATTCTCAAGTGTTTTCGTCCTTTGTTAGATGCCACTAGCCGTTTTGCCCTTTTTTCATTCTTTCCCCTCCCCCCCCCCTTTTTCGTTTTTTGCTTTGTTTCTTTCTGTTAAATTTTTTTTTTTGAACGTGTGAGAGCTGAAGGGATGCAAAGGATATACCTGAATGATCTGCGGTGGATAAGTCACAGCATAGCATACTATGCGACCGCATAAGTGTTATGCGGTGGGTTCAAGTGAATTGCTGAAGGGACAAAAATGCGGTTCACTATGCGATCGCATAGTGAACATGCGGTCCGTGAAGTGCACCAACTCGTTGCATCTTTACCACCAGATTTAGCCAAACACAGTGTGTTTGTTTGCAACCAAAATGCGGTCCGCATAGTGAAAATGCGACCGCATATGTGCAGCAAACTGTGCAAAGTGATTTTTCTTCCCTTTTTCCTGCAATCTTACCCCGTGTTATGATTTTTTTGAATCCCCTGCACTCTAACACACACTTTAAATCGCTCAATTAAATCTATATAATAAACAAATTAAAAACTTAAAGGCCAAAAAGGGTGTTACCACATATGGGTTGCCTCCCATGAAGCGCTTGATTTAACGTCGCGGCACGACGAAGTTGACGTTCCTTTGGATTCACTCATTGGTGGGGCACGGACCATCTTTGAGAGCCAGCTGCTCCACCAAATGTTTTTCTCCATCTGTGCCCAAGTAATGCTTGACTCGCTGGCCATTCACTTTGAAGGTTCGGAGCCCATCCTCCGATTCTAGTCCCACAGCTCCAAAATGAGAGACATTTACCACCTTGAACGGACCGGACCATTTTGATTTGAGCTTACCCGGAAACAATTTTAGCCTTGAGTTAAAGAGCAAAACTAAGTCACTCGACTTGAACTCCCTCTTCAAGATCTTTTTGTCATGGACGAACTTCATCCTTTCTTTATACACAGCTGCACCTTCATATGCTTGGAAACGGAATTCCTCCATTTCATTGAGTTGCGTTAACCTCAAATTTGCAGCTTCAGCCCAATCCAAGTTCAACCTCTTTAGAGCCCACATGGCTTTGTGTTCCAGTTCTACGGGAAGATGACAAGCTTTGCCGAAGACTAACCGATAAGGATAAGTGCCAATAGGAGTTTTGTACGTCGTACGGTACGCCCACAATGCGTCATCTAGCTTTCTTGACCAGTCGGTCCGATTTGCATTAACAGTCTTTGCTAGAATGCTCTTTATCTCCCGGTTGGAAACTTCAACTTGGCCACTTGATTGGGGATGATAAGGTGTGGCCACGTTATGCTTGACGCCATATTTCTCTAGTAGCCCCATGAAAGCCTTGTTACAGAAATGAGACCCACCATCACTAAGAATGGCTCTAGGAGTGCCAAACCGAGTGAATATGTTTTTCTTTAAGAATGCGGTTACACTTCTTGCCTCGTTGTTTGGTAGGGAAATTGCTTCAATCCATTTGGACACATAGTCCACAGCTACCAAGATATATTTCATCCCACAAGAGTTTACAAAGGGACACATAAAATCAATTCCCCACACGTTGAAGATTTCTATCTCCATCACAAAGTGCATTGAGATTTCATGACTCTTGGAGATTGATCCTTGCCTTTGACATTGGTCACAAGCCTTGACCATTTGGTTGGCATCATGATAGATTGAAGGCCAATAGTAACCACATTCAAGCACCTTAGCCGCCGTTTGATTTCCCCCATGATGACCCCCAACCGGTGAGTCGTGGCATGCTTTAGAATTGGCATAATCTCTTCTTCTGGAACACACCTTCTGATAATGTTGTCAGCACAAACACGGAAAAAGAATGGTTCTTCCCAATAGTATTGCCGACAATCTCTCAAAAACTTCTTCTTTTGATAGGATTCCAATCCATCCAGAGAAGAGACGCATAGGCGCACTTACAACGTCAGAGTCGTACAGGCTGCATGATAAAAGGTAGCAACAGTTACAAGATTGAAAGGATTCCGACTACAAGTCGTGGTGTGAGAAAGAGGCCTAAAGGGAGGAATTCCCTGGCCTTTGGAATTATTCATAGAACAGTTGCCTGGATGGCAAGGAGAGTATTAAAGTATTCGGAAGACATAAGTTATGAAAATGATAAGCGCATAGTCAACATTTGAGGACAAATGTTCCAAAGGAAGGAATGATGTTACGCCCAGCAGTATTATGTCGATGTTACGCTCCACAGTATTATATTATGATGATGTTACGCCCCGCAGTTGTTACACCCCATGTTTTCGTACGTGAAATTACGCCATAAGTAAATTGATGAAAGCTCGGAAATGAGATGTTACATCCCACATTTTCATACGTTAAAGCTTCGTCATAAGTTAATCGACGTAAGTTCAGGAATGAGATTATTTTGGGATTACAAGTGTTACGATATTTCAAACAAGTGATAAGCAAATTCGTGAAGGTGAGAGCGTAAGTGAATCGAAGGATATGAGTTTCATTCAAGATTGTCGATTTGGGATAAAATACGGTCCGAGGTATAGTACCCGGTATTTATGGACTAGTGTCATACAAGGTACTACATGACATTGATAGTAAGGTGTATAAGGTGTGTTAAAAGTGAGTAGTATTTTAAGTAATTTGAGATAATTCTTAATTATGTATATATTTGGTAATTATGGATTTTGGTGGAAGATTAACATGTAATTAAGGAATTTTGGATAAAGATTAAGGAGCCCCCCAAACGTGGCAGCATGTATAGAATCCTAATTAAGCCTAATAATGACTAAGTAAGTATGAGGCTAGGTGGCAAACTTTGAGAACTCTTGGCTAAGTCATCACCTAGTTATCCTTTCCTCAATTAGAATTGTTATGTCGATTCCACAAACAAAGATTAATACTATACATAGCCAATCATGCTTTCGTTGGAATTTCACAACTCCAACATTTCAGCAAACTCCAGGTAATATACTTCAATTTAAGCTTCTCTTGCATAATGGATCTTCATCACAAATATGGAATGGCAATGTTCAACTTCGACAAAGCCATAAAAGACTTTCTAAATTCACAAAGTGAAAAACGTTTATGATTTTGTGAAATTACAACCAAAAATCTTAAGACCTCGTCCTACATTATTTTTGTGGAGGTGTATGTGCTAAGTAACGAAGGAATTCTCAAATGGATTCATATGAAATCTCATAACGCTACAGTAAAGTGAGACGCAATTCTAAGATAGCCCATCACAATCTTTATCAAGAACATCATAAGGATTCTCCCCTACTTCAATCCGCCGTTACGTGTTTTGTCGCAATTGGCGTGTATTAGAGGGATTTTCAAGAGAATCGACTCTGGTATGTTAGGGCTAAACCTTTCTTCATTTTGGCATGATCTCATAACTACATGTGTTTGATAACGGGGCACAAAGAGAAGTTTCCCGAATTTATATACATTATCCTAGTCTCATAAGTTATGGTATTCTCCCTTATCGGGACTTTATATTCAATTGAGTATTGTCTTCTTCCAATCAAGAGAGCAGAGGGTCAATATATATATATACATATATATATATATATATATATATATATATATATATATATATATATATATATATACAGTATTACAGTATTTTCACCACCATCGAGCTATAATCTGTGGGCAGGCCCTTATTGGGAAACCTCTGACAGATGGTAAGTTTATATACTGAGCCTACTATGGCCGAGCGCCTATGAGCGAGCCCAGCATGGCCGAGATACAGAGCCTAGTATGGCCGAGTGCCTATGAGCGAGCCTACTACGGCAGAGCTGATATATATACCAAGCCTTATAAGGCCAGATAGCTATTTTACTTACTACATTGAGAGAGTTGAGACAGTATCAGCAGGTAAGCATAACTTCAGATTATCTTTGACTCCTAGTTACTTTCAATTATTATATTATCATTGCAGTTTCACCCTTCAGTTATTCTATTGCCTTACATACTCGGTACATTGTTTCGTACTGACGTCCCTTTTATCGGGGACGCTGCATTTCTTGCGTGCAAGCTCAGACAGACAGACGAGTAGACCTCCTCAGTAGGTGTTGCCTGATTTCAGCTTGATCGGTAAGCTCCACATCCTTCGGAGTTGCCAAGTCTAGAGTTTTATGTACATCTTGTGTATATATGTATATATATGTTATTGGTAGGTCGGGGCCCTGTTCCGATTACAGTACAACCATCAGTAGAGGCTTGTAGACATATCCTGTAAGCTAGTGCAGTGTGTTGGGCTAGTAGGCCTTCTATGCATATTTTGTTAGTTTTCCAGCTGTAGTTGTTATGACGGCCTTGTCGGCCCAGCTTTATATTGATGTTAGTCAGCGTTCGCAAATTATCTTGCAATGTGGCCCATGGACAAAGTATGACATTATATGTTCAGAATCCCTTAGTCGCAAGTTGGTACGCAAGGATAGCTGAGGCATCGGGTGCCGGTCTCGTCCCAGGTTCGGGGTGTGACAGCAATATTACGTTGATGTTACACTCCGCAGTATTATATTACGACGATGTTACACCCTGTAGTATTGTATGTTGAAATTGTCGTAAGATAATTCACATCAGTCCAGAGACAAGACTATTTGGAGATTATAAGTATTATGCTATTTCAAATAAGTGATAAGTAAATTCATGAAGGTGAGAGGGTAAGCAAATGGAAGAAAATTAGTTTCGTTAAAGTTTGACAATTTGGGATAAAATACGGTCCGAGCTATAATACCCGGTATTTATGGACTAGTACCATACAAGGTACCACGTGACCATGATAGTAAGGTGTATAAAGTGTGTTAAAAGTAAGTAGTATTTTAAGTAATTTCAGATAATTCTTAATTGTTGGGATAATTGGATAATTATGAATTTTTAAGTGGGAGATTAATTTGTAAATGGAATTTTTGGATAAAGCTTAAGGGGACACCCCCTCAACGTGACAGCAAGCATGAAGGCTTAATCAAGCTTAATGTGACTAAGTAATCCTTGAGATTAGGTGGCATAATTTTGGCATTCTTTGGCCAAGCCACCACACAAGTGGGGCCCATACCCAAAGACATAAAGACCTCTCTAAATTCACTTTGCATCTCTACAAGGTAATAGAGAAAATTCAGCAAGGATCATACAAGACTTCTCAAATTCAAAGAGAGATTAATATGATTTGAATGGCAACGTGAGTTACTTCAACAATTCATACGAGATTGTATCTTAGCCACGTGAGATTGTGCAATTTTAAGGGAGTACGGTGCAATCTTTCTCAAGAAGATCATACGAATTTTTCCCTACTTCGATCTGCCGTTACGTGTTTCGTTGCAAAAGACGTGTGTTAGAGGAATTGTCAAGAGAATCAGTCCGGGTATGTTAAGGCTATCCCTTCTTTTCTTTTGGCATGATCTATACGACACAAACGAAACGAGCAAATGTACAACTTCCATAAATGACTATATTCATGGAAGTATTGGAGGTGCCTATGTTCTTCAATTCCCATGTGTCTTATTATTACATCTTCTGTTCATGGGTCTCAGAAAATATGTAAGTTGATAAAGTTTACTTCATGATATTAATCAAAGGCATAATGGTCTTATGACATTCCGAAAGATTTTATTAACGTACTTCTCATGCATTGCATTCATTTATACATGTACATTGACCCATGAACAGATGGCGTTATATATGCATATATATATATATATATATATATATATATATATATAGAATATGGGAAAAGGTTACGGCATTATATACGCACCACCACCTGATCAGCTGGTATACGTTGATGATTTTGCCCACAGTGGCCGAGATGATATGATGGGATGCCCTCAGAGGCTTGATGATGTTATGAACACATGTACATATGCACGACATGACATTCATACACATATGCATGACACTATAAGTATTTCATGATTTACAGAGTTATCCAGACTTACAGGTTGAGTCATTTACTCCATGTTTCTTCCATGTCTTTTATATACTTATTTATGTGCCTTTACATACTCGGTACATTATTCGTACTGACGTCCTTTTGTTGGGGACACTGCATTCATGCCTGTAGATATAGACAATCAATTTGACGATCTCTCATAGTAGACGAGGTTAGCATTCAGCGAAGGATCGGTAAGACTCCACCTCATTCGGAGTGCAGCCGAGTCTATGAGTCATCGTGTCAGAATTTGCTACAGACTTATGGGTAGGCGGGTACCCTATCCCATTTGATGTCAAATACTCTTAGAGGCTTTGTAGACAGAGGTTCATTTTGTATAGTATGTCAGAGGCCTTGACGGCCCATGTGTATTCATGTTTAAGAAAGATGGTTCGTTGATACAGTGCTTTCCCACTTATAGTTATACATTACGAGTTATGGCCATGTTGGCCCAGTTACCAATGATAGTACGATAAAAAGATATGTTACTTTGGTACTCGGTTGAGTAAGGTACCGGGTGCCCATCATGGCCCTTCGGTTTGGGTCGTGACAGCCTATCGATGGTACTAGGCCAGCCGACTTTCACAATGCTTCAATAATTCATTCAAAGATATGCCAAAAAGCCTTTTATCAACAGAATTTTCATAAAAAGAAACATAGTCGGGAATCCAAAATACAACTAAAGGAAAGATAGGGAAGAAGAAAAGCAAGACTATGAACGCCGGGCAGCTACCTCGCTATCTCCAAAATCTGCTACGAGGACTATCAACACCCTCCACGATCAACTACTCCTGGATCTGCACACGAGGCGCAGGGAGTAACATGAGTACACCAACTCAGTAAGTAACAGAAATAAAAAAGGAATTGAGAAGCAGTGACGAGCTATGCAAATACAGTTCATTTCATGAAAATTCGGTAAAGAAAAGGCATGCTTTTAATCCAGAAGTTTAAGTCGAATCGGTTGTTTAAGTCAAGTTCAAGTAAACCAGATAAAATATCTCTCAACAGTTTTCAAAACAAGGATGTAAGGCAACTATGTGCATCAAATAAAGAAATCATATACTGCCTCTAGAGCAATCATCACTCAGTCCTCCCAATCACTCCAACCTCACAATCACTCAATCCCACAGTCACTCATTCCTCACAATCGCTCAGCACTCGGCACTCGCACTCAGTAGGTACCTGCGCTCACTGGGGGTATGTACAGACTCCAGAGGGTCTCCTTCAGCCCAAGCGCTATATCAATACCAATCATGGAAAAATCAATTAAATATGTTGCTGTGTGCAGCCTGATCCTATAATATCCTCACATTCAGGCCCTCGTCCTCACTCAGTCATCAATCTCTCCAGTCTCTCGGGCTCTCAGAAAGCAGGAAAATCAGCCCAAACAGCAATAACATGATGCATCAAGTAGAATAACAGAGACTGAGATATGATATAAAAATGCACGAACATGACTGAATAGGGAATATCATTAAAACTGTGAGATGACAGCAAAAAACAACCACAAAGGGTCCCAACAATACCGGCATAAAGTCTAAACATGGTATCTAGCATGATTTACAGTCAATCTTTCTATAACACATAGGGAGCATATAGCTAACAACAGGTTGTTCAACTTTACAATTTCTATGGGACGGACCAAGTCACAATCCCCTCGGTTCACCCCCACACGCCTGTCACCTAGCATGTGCGTCACCTCCAAAATAATCACATGACACAAAATCCGGGGTTTCATACCCTCAAGACCAGATTTACAACTGTTACTTACCCCAATCCGAGCAAATCTCTACTCCGCAATGCCCTTGCCTCTCAAATCAATCTCCAAACATCCTGAATCTAGCCACAAATAGTACAATACCATTAATATATGCTAAAGGAATCAATTCCACAAGAAAACTACTAAATTAGACTCAAAATCCGAAACCAGCTCAAACCCGGCCCTCGGGCCCACGTCTTGAAATCTGACAAAAGTCACAAAATCCGAAAGTTCATTCACTCACGAGTCTAACCACACTAAATTTATCGAAATCCGACCTCATTTGGTCACTCAAATCCCAAAAATTCACTCTCCAATACTCAAGCCCTAATTTCCCAAATTTCACCTCAACACCACACAATCTAGGTGGGAAAATCAATGGGGAAATAAGAATTATGATCAAAATCGAGCACAAGAAGCTTACCTCAGAATTCCCCTCAAAATCCCTCTTCAAAATCGCCTAAGCCCTAGTCCAAAATGTTAAGAATGGTGAAAAATCTCGACGTCCCATTTTTATATGTTCTGCCCAGACTTTTCGCACCTGCGGCTGAATTTCTGCATCTGCCGAGCCGCATCTACGGATCAAGCTCCGCTTCTGCGTAGAATCACTTACACACAGCCCCTGCTCCTGTGACCAAGGAGCCGCATTTGCACTCATTGCATGTGTCACACCTCCTTTTTCCAACCCCCGGAAGGGTATAAGGGAGTTTTTCCAATTTAAGTGACAATCAAAACGGGATTATTTATTTAAAATTCAGAGTCGCCACTTGGGATAATTTGTGGTGTCCCAAGTCACCGATTTAGAATCCCGAATCGAGAAAAAGTTTGACTCTGTTTATAGTCCGCGAACATAGAAATTCGGGTAAGGAATTCTGTTAACCCGGGAGAAGGTATTAGGCATTCCCGGGTCCGTGGTTCTAGCACGGTCGCTCAACTATTATTATTGGCCTAATTATCTGATTTTAAAACGCTTTTAAACCTATGTGCATTTTTTAGCTTTAAAATCGCTTTTATTTGTTTAAAGAATTAATTCAAGGTTATTTAAAACACATCGCAAACCACGCTACATGAAATGCACCCGTGATTCACGACATATTCTATTTAACCTTGTGGGAAATAAGAACCGGGTCACATGAAATGTACACCCAGATTTTAGTAATAACCGTGATAATTATATAATTGACGCGCCTAAAGCAAACTACGAAGTTCATTTTTAATATCTAAATTATAACATTTGCGAGGGCCATAGATGATTTAATTTGCTTATGGCACGCCTCAAATCTCTTTCTTCGAGTGATGTCTTGATCTAGTCCTTTGAGGGCCATAAATTATAGGTCTTGTTTGATATGGCACACCTCAATTCGTTTTTTAAAAGAAATATATCTAATTAACGCAGGCTGGATACTCTTATCTATAATTGATTTGAACTAAAAGAACGGTTGTTAGTGGTAAAAGGGGGTTGGGGTACGTGTATTGGGATTTTAATTATTTAGAGCCAATTGGTTTGAGCTTGTACGCAAAGAGATTGTTGAAAAAGAAAATTGGGCTCGAAATGTGGCCAGGCGGGTTCTTGTCCATTTCCAAGTAGGCCGCAGGTCTAGGCTGTTGATACCCAATTTTTTTCCTATATACTTTTATATGCAAAATACTTTCAAAATAGCATGTACATGCATATATAAGCATGCCCAAGAGTGTTGGTATTTTTTCCTAATTTTTAAAGATTTTAAAATCAATTTATTGTCTATTTTTAGCAGTACAAAATCCAATAATTATTCCCAAGATTATCATTTTGGTGAATAATTTATTTCTATTCTCATATTTACACCAAAATATAATTAAGTTGATTTTTGTATATTTTTATAAATTTATTTGGCATTTTCAAAGCTAAATTGCATGTAATTGCAATTATAGGTTTTATATAGTATAGTCGGGCTTCAAACCTTGTTACGCCCAGGCCCGTTTAGATTAATATTTATATAGTATTTGTTGGCTCAGTGTTTTTAATTTACTTTTAAAATCATTATTACTATTTTTATAAAATAAAAAGAGGAAAATTGGCTATTTAACATTTAGCCCATTTCTATTTCGATTACAACCTCATTTCCTTTCAATTTTAACCTTAAATTGACCCCAATTCCGCCCAAATTAAACCTAAATTACCCGACCCCTGACCCAATTTAAAAACCCACCCGGCTCCCCTTTGATCCAGGTCGTCAATCATTTTGATCAACGGCCATAAATTCCCCTTTCCTTTTTTAATTCCCAAACCTCCCTTGACCTAATTCATTTCACCTGAGATGCCGCCTTCGAACCCTCTTCGTCTCAAACTCTCTCGAACCTCTCCGAAACCCTAATCGTTTCCCACCTTATCTCACCATGTTTCCACCGGAATCCATGGCGTCTCCGGCCATGGACGGTCTGTACTCATCCTTTCTCACCATTAGACCTAAGCTATTCAAGGTTTGAAGCCCGACTTCGATGGACCTCTTCAGATCCTTCTCAGATCTGTAGATTTATGGGCTCTCCGGCCATTATTCCTGCATGTTCAAGCAATATGAGTCTTTTCGACTCAGGATCTGACTCTCCTCAAGACCTTTCTCATTTCTAGGGTTTTCTCTGCAACGCTAAGCCGTCTGAGGTTCTGTACTTGCTTATTTTCTTAGATCTGTGATATGTCTGGGCTTTACTTGACATTTTAAAGGTTTTCCCCAAATTTCCTTTTCAAAATCGTTCAATTTCGATTTTAGGGTTTCTGAAAAAGTTTCTTCAAATATCTTTCTGATTCTTTCTGTTCTTTCTTTATGTGTGATCATCTATGTTAGGCTCGTATGTTTTCTTTTCTACTATGCATGAGGTTGCTCTTTGTTTCTCTTTCTATTATGCAAGATTCTTCTATTTTTGTTGTTATTCCTGTACTCACATGTTAATCCGTGTTGTTTGCTATATGTGTTTATGGTTGAGTTCTTTGATTTTGTTCACTTTACTGAACTCTGTTTGTGTTCCTGCTAAGCATATTTCATCTACTTTTGTTTAAAACTCGTATCATCTCTTTCTTCTGAACTTGTTTAAATTCCGAGTTTTCTCAAACGTGTTCTCATGACCTTGAATCAGTGTTCTTTCTATCGTGTGTGTTTGTCTCTCATCAGTCTTTGGAAAAGACTTCTGAGCCTCTTTCAATGACCTGTTTTCTCACCTCTATGTCTGACTCAATTCGAAACCCTAGGATTTGGGGGTTTCTTTGGCAAGTGGTATTAGGGTTCCACTTTGGGACCCTAGGCTTTCAGACTCACTATGAGTCCACAACTGAACTTGAATCCCTTTTGCTTGTGACTCTAAGGCTTTCAATGTTAGACACTTTTTCTAAGTAACCTGACGATTCCTTCTGCTTGATTGGTATGCTTTATATGTGAGAAATTTCTCTTTCAAAAGGTTTTTACCAACTAATTGATTGATTCTGAAATCCTTTTAATAAGGCTGACGAATTGTCACTGATTTTTCTTCGATTGAACCCCCTTTACCTTTCTTGACTTGGTTCATTCAAATTGAACTTGTAATTTTGGTTTCATGGTTTGTTTGATTGATTCCCTTGCCATATTTGGCACAAACCGTGTACTATTGATTGTTTTCCTTAAATAACTTCTATGTATTTACCCCTTTTGTGCTACTTTGAAAGGTTTTAATTAAAATTTCTTTCCTTAACTGGCTTTTACCCGTTGGAATCAGAATCCCTTAACCAAAGGGAGACTGATTTCAATCATATTTCCTTGCCTTTCTTGCTTGCTTTCTGCACTATAAAAGGGACCTACCCTTGCATCTTTTGAACAACACTTCAACTTCAATACCTCACACACTAACTTTCATACCTACACGCTTACAATACTGCTTCGAGTTCAATACTCTCCCAACACTCTGCTTTTCTGAGATCTTTTGGAACTGTTTGCTTACAAATTGGCTTTTCAAGACTACTGTTTTTACTTATTTCTTCTGAAACTGGTATGTTCTGATTTAATTTTTGCCTCACCTCTATGTGTTTACTTTATAGTTTCAGCATTCTTGTTCTCTTTACTGTGCATGTTCAGTGATTAAATTATGTATGTTCTTTCCCTGTATCTGTTTCTATTGTGAATCCCTACCCCTATTTTCCTCTATGTGTCTGAGTTAAGGTTTTGGCCTGGCAGTATCCAAGTTACTGCTCAGGCCTGAACTTGATCTTCAATAGATCCTAACTCCTAAGATGTGGCTAACAGGCTGGTCGGGGTGTGCCAGCATTCCCAATTGCTGGGCATGACCACCAGCCTGCCATGGCTTTCCTAATTCCCCCCCCTATGCACTTACACTTATTCTTAGACTCTTAAGTTCTGCCGCCCTCTTATGAGCCTTGCTTTGGGACCTGGAGCTCCCTCTGAACTTGAACATTCGAGGGCTGGCTATTCCACACTGCACCATAATCTTAATTCTGCAATGTAATTGGGTGTAAGCATTGCCTGGAGTTCATAAAGCTCCTTGGAACTTTGACACACCCAAAGGATGAGAAAAGCTTTTGGAAATCTGATCCTGGAAGTTGGTTTATCTCATATTGTTGGACTTTGAGTCTGAATTAGGCTGTTTGGTTGTAGCTGGAACTTCTGATGTAATTTTACTTTTCTTTCTTTTGATTCATTCGGGTCTGTAATAATTTGTAATAATTATTGGGGATGGTTAGTGGAAAGGGATGGGGATAAATGTATGAAAAAGGGTAGAAAACATGCCTATAGGTTATTTATTTCTGCATTCTCATCTTAGAAAACATGCCTATAGGTTATTTATTTCTGCACTCTCATCTTAGAAAACATGCCTATAGGTTATTTATTTCTGCACTCTCATCTTAGAAAACATGCCTATAGGTTATTTATTTCCGCATTCTCATCTTAGAAATCATGCCTATAGGTTATTTCTGTATTCTCATTCTAGAACTCATGCCTATAAGTTTCCTGCATTTCTGCATATACATGTCATTAGGCAAACAATCGTAGGCTTAATAATGATCAATTGCATTCTAGAGACCATGCCTATAGGACTCTTGCATCTCTGTAATCGTTTAAAACTAATAACGCTTAGATAACTTGCCTATAGGAATAATCAATCGAATCAGCCTCGTCTATTTTATCTACACGTTTAAAACCAGTCATAAGTTCGTTTAAATCTGCAGATCTTTTGTCTATAAAACCAGTGATCCTTTCTTTAAAATCAGTACGCTCCGCTAGATATCATGCCTATAGGTCTCACTTAGGCAAACCATTAGGTTTTTAATTAACTGTGTCAGCTCTGATAACTACAACCAGACAAGGCTAATTCGGATTCCTCATATGAGAAATATGTGATAAATCAACCTGTCCTAACGCTTTTAAATTTACTTCAGACCATAACCAGTATTTGAAGTCATGCCTTTAAGTGAGGAGGCCTGTTTGAGCCTTAACTGCTGTTTGCTTCTCCCCTATTTGATTATGTGTTTTTGTTTGTCGCCTAGACTTTTATCCTTTTAAAACTTCTGAAAAGCCCCAACTCCCTCCCCTTTAGGATTAGTAGTCTCAATGCCTCCGGGACTGATAGGATCGGGACGGGTAATAGCATGCAATAAGTAACGATACTATTCCG
>NW_017672140.1:0-111827 GCF_001879085.1 Nicotiana attenuata | reverse complement strand
TTGGTATTTTTATAGATTTTAATAAAAATAAACAATGCACAGAAATACAAACAATTAGACACAAATTCCACAGAATCTATAAAATTGTAAAAATGGAAAAATTGTTTTTCTTGTATTTTATGGGAGTAATTCCTATAGGGCAAAAATCACGTGCTCACAGCTGCCCCTCTTCGCTCGGAAACCCGAAGAGTTTTCATGCAAAGATAAAGTGAGCGGATACGAGCGATTTTTGCCCGTTTGAATACTCTGTGGGAAGCATTTTGAAAGATTTGACCGCACCTTGCTTCCGAGGTTGCCTCCATATCCTTGGCTATAAAGGAATCAGGTCAGTGTAGTTCGGGAAGTTTTGGTAGCTGGGACTACCAGGAAGTTGTGATCTCACTGTTGCTGCTACTGCTACTGCTTGCTGAACTCCTTATTACACCAAGAAAAAATAAAAGAAGCTAGACTAAACTATGATCTATGAATTAGAAGAATCTTGTCTACAATATTCAAACATGATCTTGCAGTTTCTGCTGCTCTGCTGACTTGTATTCTCCAGGTGAGCTTCCATTGTTGCTGACTTGAATTGCATTCTGAAGTGAATCCCTTTATTCTCCAGGCGGGCGCCTGATTGCCAACATTTGAATGTACTCCTTTGTTCTCCAGGCGGGCGCCTGATTATCAAAACTTGAATTGTATTCCCTTCGTTACCTTAAAATGTTTTCCCTTGAAACCTGTGTTGTCTTCCTTTGAAACTTGAACTGTTTCCTTGTTCTCCAGGTGGGTGCCTGATTGCCAAAACTTTTAACTGTATTCCCTTGCTCTCCAGGTGGGCGCCTGATTGCCAAAACTTCAACTGTATTCCCTTGCTCTCCAGGTGGGCGCCTGATTACCAAAACCCTAAATGTGTTCCTTTGTTCTCCCGGTGGATGCCTGATTTCCAAGCTTTAACTGTATTCCCTTGCTCTTCAGGTGGGCGCCTGATTACCAAAACCCTAACTGTGTTCCCTTGCTCTCCAGGTGGGTGCCTGATTTCCAAGCATTAACTGTATTCCCTTGCTCTTCAGGTGGGCGCCTGATTGCCAAACTTTTAACCGTATTCCCTTGTTCTCCAAGTGGGCGCCTGATTGCCAAACTTTTAACTGTATTCCCTTACTTTCCAGGTGGGCGCTTAATTGGCGAAACTTTAACTGTATTCCCTTGTTCTCCAGGTGGGCGCCTGATTGCCAAACTTTTAACTGTATTCCCTTGCTCTCCAGGTGGGCTCCTGATTGCCGAAACTTTAATTGTATTCCCTTGCTCTCCAGGTGGGTGCCTGATTGCCAAACGTTTAACTGTATTCCCTTGCTCTCCAGGTGGGTGCCTGATTGCCGAATATTTAACTGTATTCCCTTGCTCTCCAGGTGGGTGCCTGATTTCCAACACTTGCACTGCTTTTCCCTCGAAACACTACTTGTTTTCCCTTGTTCTCCAGGCGGGCTCCTGGTTGCTGAACTTGAACCGTCTTCCTTTGAACATTGTTGCTTTCCCTTTGTTCTCCAGGTGGGTGCCTGATTTCCAACACTTGCACTACTTTTCCCTCGAAACTTGACTTGTTTTCCCTTGTTCTCAAGGCTGAACTTGAACCGTCTTCCTTTGAACATTGCTGTTTTCCCTTTGTTCTCCTGGTGGGTTCCTGATTTCCAACACTTGCACTGCTTTTCCCTCGAAACTTGACTTGTTTTCCTTTGTTCTCCATGCAGGCTCCTGATTGCTGAACTCGCGCCATTCTCCTTTGAAACTGCTTTTCTTTTGAACAGTCTTCCCTTGTTTCTCCAGGTGGGTGCCTGATTGCTAAAATTGAATTGTCCTCTTCTTGAAACTGCTTTTCTTTTGAACTGTCTCCCCTTGTTCTCCAGGTGGGTGCCTGATTACAACAAAACAGACAAAAACAAAAGAAACTTTTCTGCCCTAGTTTGGTAGCTGGGGACATCTGTGAGTGTTAATTGAATCATGTTACCCAATATCTTTAAGAATTTAAAAGCTAAACCCCATTATCCAGGAGGGTCCTAAAACTTCAAATTAAATATCATCTTAAGTATGACAACTTTAAAGCTAAATTATATTTTCTAAAGGTAGTACTTACGCTAAATCTTTTATCTATGAAGGTCCTAAAACTAAATCCCATTATCCAAGAGGGTCCTGAAAATTTTCAATTGAATCTCATCCTAAGAATGAAAACTTCAGAACCAACTTATATTTCCTCAAAGTAGAGCTTATGCTAAAACTTGTTTTGAATTTTAACTAGGCCTGATTGCCCAGGAGGGTCCTGAGAACTTCAAATTAAATCCCATTGTCCAGGTGGGTCCTGAGAATTTACGGTCGAACCTGTCCGGTACATGCTTTCTTTACGGAGGGTTTCTCCGGAACAAACGAGATTTCCTACCCCTGTTTCAATCAAAGACAATTTTATTAGTTTGAAAATGTGGTGGTTAGTTTGTGGCATTCTTGCTGAAGGTGGCCCTTTTGCTGTCGTGCTTTGCTTTGACTGGCTACCTTGAACTGGCCAAGAATTGTTTGCCTTTCTAACTGAATTTCAACCATAGGACCCTGAATGACCCGAGTGCTCTACACCCAAACCGCTGTTTTACATTTCTGACCTTTCTACCTGAACCTCTATATCTCCCACACGATTACCAAACCATTCGACCAATGGAGCTTTCATTGACACCTTATTTCCCACTTTACATCATGTTATCTCTGGTATATTTTGGCCGCACTTTGCTTTGTGCAATTTGGAAGTTGGTAGTAAGCTTTGAAATCCTTTCTTACTTGCTTAAACAAGGCTAACATTGGAAAAGCCTTAGAGAGATAAACCCAGAAGAAATGAAATGCAATGACTTCGAGAGTTAGGAATAAAGAAAAAAATCCAAAACTGGATGACTGTTTGAGGGAGAAAAGGAAGAGAGACTATCTGAATGGAGCAGCTGGTACCAATGATCATGACATGCATTTCGGATTAATCAGCCCAGCCCGTTCAGCCAATCACCTTTTAGTTGTCATACTTTATGCCCCGGGATTTCCATAACCCAATCTCTTCGCCAAGTCACCGACCTTGTTCGGCTTGCAGTACCCTGAAGGGTTTTCACCAACAAACCTCTCTCATTTGTTCATCTCTCAGCTGTCGTCGCCTTACGGTGCCCGTGAGGGTTTTCACCAATAAGACTCTCTCATTTTTGATTTCTCTCAGCTTTCCGTCGCCTTACGGTGCCCGTGAGGGTTTTCACCAATAAGACTCTCTCATTTTTCATTTTTCCTACTTAGACCGGAGTGTTACCCCTGATATGAATCGCACCTCTACTTGCTCGACTTGGCATCTCTCGAAGACTGATCGGAAGGTCTTTCTTTGGACCGTAATGTGGGCTTTTGGATAGGATTAGAAAGAAAGGATATCACAAAGGCTCAAAATAGCTTGTACGGGTTCAAAATTACAACTTTTGAAATCAGATCTTTTACACAACCACAACTTCTGCCTCAGTTTCTTTGCTTGGGGACTTTTGAATTTTTTGTTTTGATGGACTGAACCATGAGGCTGCCTACGTATCCTTAAGAGGAATCAGGTCGAACGTAGTTCATGACATAGGAATTGCTTTGTTGTTGTTACTTCCCTCTTTTCTTTTTCTTTCTCTCTTTTTCCTTTTCTTTTCTTCTTTTTTTTCATTTTTTTTTTCATTTTTTCCATTCTTTTCTTTCTCTTTTCTCTTCTCTTCTTCTCTTTTCTTCTTTACTTACCTTTTGCGTTCATGTATCTGCATTTTGCTACTGATTCCAAAAGAGGGGTATGAAATAAAGTGTTTAGATAGCAGAATAAATGCCTTCATCATTCTAATCTTCAAAATATGCCAAGTACAAACAAGCCCAATTTAAACCAAAGAAATCATACATAATATCTTTTGACTGCATCAGAATTGATAGCCATATCTACACATTGGCCTTCTATATCTGTTAAATATAAGGCACCATTGGACAACACTCTTGTTACAATGAACGGCCCCTGCCAATTTGGGGCGAACTTGCCTTTTGCTTCAGACTGATGTGGAAGGATGCGTTTTAATACTTGCTGACCCACTTCAAATTTCCGAGGACGCACCTTCTTGTTGTATGCTCTTGCCATCCTCTTTTGATACAACTGGCCATGGCACATTGCTGCCAATCTTTTCTCATCAATCAAACTCAATTGCTCCAGATGGGTTTTGACCCACTCATCATTATTAATTTCGGCTTCAGCAACAATCCGAAGGGAAGGAATTTCAACTTCCGCGGGTATCACTGCTTCAGTGCCATATACCAACAAATAAGGAGTTGCACCTACTGAAGTGCGAACAGTAGTGTGATAACCCAACAAAGCAAAGGGCAACTTTTCATGCCATTGCCTGGAACCTTGCACCATTTTTTGAAGTATCTTCTTTATGTTCTTGTTGGCTGCCTCGACTGCTCCATTCGCCTTGGGGCGGTATGGGGTGGAATTTCGATGTGTAATCTTGAACTGTTGACACACTTCTTTCACCAGATGACTGTTAATATTAGCACCATTATCCGTGATGATCACCTTTGGGATTCCGAACCGACAAATGATATTTGAATGAACAAAATCGACCACTGCCTTCTTGGTCACAGATTTGGATGTTTTAGCTTCAACCCACTTAGTGAAATAGTCAATTGGGCCAATAACATCCATGCCCCAAGCAACAAAGGGCCACGGTGTGGACATTGTGTGCAACTCAGATGGCGGAGAATGAATCGAGTCTCTGTGTACCTGGCATTGATGACATTTGCGCACAAAGCTGATGCAATCTCGTTCCATGGTGAGCCAATAATACCCTGCTCGAAGAATCTTCTTTTCCAGAACATACCCACTCATATGGGGCCCGCAAACTCCGGAATGTACCTCGGTCATGATAGTCGTGGCTTGCTTAGCATCGATGCACCTCAACAGCCCAAGATCAGGAGTTCTTTTGTACAAAATTCCCCCGCTCAAGAAAAATCCCACTAGCCAAACGTTGAATTGTTCTCTTTTGATCACCTGTGGCTTGTATCGGATATACCCCCATTCTGATGTACTCCCTGATGTCATGGAACCACAGTTCACCATCGAGTTCTTCTTCCACCATGTTACAGTAAGCATGCTGATCACAAACCTGAATATGCAAAGGGTCGATATAAACCTTATCTGGATGATGTAACATTGATGCCAGGGTAGCCAAGGCATCAGCAGCCTCATTATGAATCCTAGGGATATGCCTAAACTCCACTAATCTGAACCGCTGACAAAGATCATGCAGACATTGTCGATACAGTATGAGCTTTAAATCCCGTGTCTCCCATTCTCCCTGAATCTGGTGCACCAGAAGGTCCGAGTCTCCCAAGACCAAGTCTTCCTGGACTCCCATGTCTACAGCTAACTTCAAACCCAAAATGCATGCCTCGTACTCAGCCATGTTGTTGGTACAATAGAAACGAAGCTGAGCCGTAATAGGGTAGTGATGCCCTGTTTCAGAAATAAGCACGGCCCCTATCCCGACACCTTTCATGTTAGCGGCTCCATCAAAGAAAAGTTTCCAACCTGGTTTTTCAGTCTACTCTGCCTCGTCAATATGCATCACCTCCTCATCGGGAAAATAAGTTCTCAATGGTTCATACTCCTCGTCGATCGGGTTCTCGGCCAAATGATCGACCAATGCTTGGGCTTTCATCGCGGTCCAAATCACATAGATAATGTCAAACTCTATGAGCAAAATCTGCCACTTCACCAGTCTTCCTATGGGCATAGGCTTCTAAAAGATATACTTTAGAGGGTCCAGGCGAGAAATGAGGTAAGTAGTGTAAGACGACAAATAATGCTTCAACTTTTGTGCCACCCAAGTTAGGGCGCAACATGTCCTTTCAAGGGGATTGTACTTAACCTCATAGAATGTGAACTTCTTGCTGAGATAATAGATGGCTTGCTCCTTCCTGCCAGTGATGTCATGTTGACCCAATACACAGCCAAATGAATTATCCAAGACTGTCTAGATAAAGAATTAAAGGCCTCCCGGGTTTCGGCGCGCAACATGTCCTTTCAAGGGGAGTGTACTTAACCTCATAGAATGTGAACTTCTTGCTGAGATAATAGATGGCTTGCTCCTTCCTGCCAGTGATGTCATGTTGACCCAATACACAGCCAAATGAATTATCCAAGACTGTCTAGATAAAGAATTAAAGGCCTCCCGGGTTCCGGCGGGACCAACACAGGTGGGTTTGACAAGTGCCCCTTGATCTTATCGAACACCTCCTGGCACTCATCAGTCCATTCGACCGCAGCATCCTTCTTCAGCAACTTAAAGATGGGCTCACAAGTTGTCGTGAGTTGAGCAATAAACCTGTTGATGTAGTTTAATCGCCCGAGCAAACTCATCACCTCAGTCTTGTTCCTTGGAGGTGGCAATTCTTGAATAGCTTTGATCTTTGACGGGTCAAACTCAATGCCTCGACGGCTTACTATGAATCCCAACAGTTTTCTGGATGGAACACCAAATGCGCACTTGGCAGGGTTAAGCTTAAGATTGTACGTGTGAAGCCTTTGGAAAAACTTCCTCAAGTCTCCGACATGGTCAGCCTGTTGCTTTGACTTTATGATCACATCATCCACATAAACCTCAATCTCCTTGTGTATCATGTCATGGAAAATAGTAGTCATTGCCCTCATATAAGTTGCTCCAGCATTCTTCAAACCAAATGGCATTACCCGGTAGCAATAAGTCCCCCATGGTGTGATAAATGTTGTCTTTTCTGCATCCTCCTCATCCATCAAAATCTGGTGGTATCCGCATAGCAATCCACAAAAGAACCGATCTCATGTTTAGCACAGTTGTCAATCAGAATGTGGATATTTGGCAATGGAAAATTATCCTTTGGACTTGCTTTGTTGAGATCGCGGTAATCAACGCACACTCTGGTCTTGCCGTCCTTCTTTGGCACTGGCACAACATTAGCTAACCAAGTGGGATATCTCGTCACTCGAATGACCTTCGCGCCCAACTGCTTTGTGATTTCTTCCTTAATCTTCACACTCATGTCAGTTTTGAACTTTCTCAACTTCTGCTTGACGGGAGGGAATGTCGGGTCAGTGGGCAATTTGTGAACCACCAAGTCGGTACTCAGACCCGGCATGTTGTCATATGACCATGCAAAAATATCTTTATATTCGAACAGTGCTTTGATTATTTCTTTCCTGATTTGTGGCTCCAAGTGCACACTTATCTTGGTTTCCCTGATATTATCTGGATCCTCTAAATTGATTGCCTCAGTTTCATTCAAACTAGGCTTGGGTTTCTCTTCAAAGCGACTTAGCTCTTTACTAATTTCTTCAAATGCTTCATCTTCATCATATTCTATTTCATCATCACACTCTATTTCTTGGATTATTATTTCAGAGTTAGATTGGCTTTTAAGACTCGGCTGAAGATTCCTCATGCATTTCATGTCATTGAAACTAGCATAAAAAGAACTGTACAGAGAAGAAAAGAAAACAAAACTAGCAGGAATGATGGAAAAGGGAAATTGCATTTCATTAAAAATAAAGGATAACATGGTTTGTACATCAACAAGCGAAAAATAAAAAACGGGGTCACAACCCTGAAATGACCCAGATAGACAGGAAAAAAAACAAACTACCAAGACTCCTTCCGAGTAGGGAGAGGAGTAGCCTTCTAATTGTTAAGTTTTACATTCGGCCCGACGAATTGCACGTCTGCTTTGCTAGAACTTCTCCAACTTCTACCATGTTCACATCATCAAACAACCTCTAGAACCTTTCAATTAACTCTTCATCAATGTCAACCACAGAACCCGGAATTGTTGTCACTGGACGTTTCCTGGCACCGGGCTTGACAAAAGACCTGGAGAGACGCGGGATAGGCTTCGAAAGTGCCCACGCCTTCGGTTTCAACCTTTTAGCCCTTTTTACATCTGTCGCTATAGGTTTGAATCTATGACCGAACGTACCCAAGTTTTCAGGGAAGGACACTGGCTGTATGATACCCTACAGAGATGCACCCAGTCCTTTACCTGGCACAAAGCCATTTTTCAGCATTTCAGAGGCCGCCATGACGGATGCAGAGGCTATCTTTGGAGTTGGAACACATTTCCCTTCTGGAACCTCTCGACCGGCACTGTTTCAAAAACTTGGTAGACCCAAGGCCCTTTTTCATCTTTAGCCTCAATAAACAGGACGGAGGCATCACTGTGAGCACACAAATTCTCCTCGCCATGCACGACGATCTCCTGTCTATCCCACTCGAACTTGACCATCTGGTGCAAAATGGACGGGACTGCTTTGGCGGCATGTATCCAAGGCCGACCTAACAGCAAGTTGTAAGAGACGGCTACGTCCAGTACCTGGAACTCCATGGTGAATTCCACCGGTCCTATTGTCAATTCAAGCACTATATCACCGACCGAGTCTTTCCCTCCACCGTCGAAACCTCAGACTCATATGCTATTTTTGTGAATCCTCTCATCATCAAATTTCAACTTGTTCAGAGTAGAGAGAGGGCAAATGTTTGCACTGGAACCATTGTCAACTAACACCCCGGTGACCACAGAATCTTCATATTTTTCCGCGAGATAGAGAGCTCTGTTGTGTTCAGTACCTTCCAGGCAACTCATCATCAGAGAAAGTGACCCTGTTCACCTCAAATATTTTGTTGGCGATATTCTCCAGATGGTTCACTGAAATTTTGTTGGGGACATGAGCTTCGTTCAGAATTTTCATCAGGGCCTGACGATGCTCATCTGAGTGGATCAATAATGATAGAAAGGAAATCTGAGCGGGCATCTTTCTCAGCTGCTCCACGATGGAGTAATCTTGTACCTTCATTTTTCTCAAAAATTCCTCCGCTTCTTCCTCGGTGACTGCTTTCTTCACTAGAACTGGATTATCTCTGGATGTTTTAGCTTTTCTTAACTCTTCCGGAGCAAAGCATCTCCCCGAACGAGTTAGTCCCTGGGCCTCATTGACTTCTTCTTTCACTTCCTTTCCCCTGTAGGTCACTATCATCCGTTCGTAGCTCCATGAGATAGCCTTGGTGTTGACTACCGGCAACTAGGTTACAGGCTTGATGATGACAGGGTCCGTACGGGCACCCTCCACAATTATGATAGGCTTACTCGCCAACCCTGGCCCGACCATTTTTGACCTATCTTGCTTTGCTACAGCATCATCTAGGGATCTTTTCTTAACTACCACAGATGGCTCACCGTTTGTCATGCTCAACTTGTTCACTGATCCTTCAACCATTGGTTTTTTGACTGGCTTGGCCTGACTGGACCGAATCATCATGACGGACTGTGAAGGCTTCTTGGGCTCCCCCTCCCCCTTGTGTACTATCTCGATCATGTTTGTTTCCTCATGGGTTGGCAATGGGTTCTGATTGATGTTGGGTGCTTCTGGAGTTTGGACTTCAATCCGGTTTGTGTCGATAAGTTCCTGGATAGCATTTTTCAAGTGCCAGCACTTCTCCGTATCATGCCCCGGAGTACCAGAACAGTATGCACAGCTCAAGGAATAATCAAGATTCTTTGGAGGAGGGTTGGGCAATTTTGACTCAATTGGCCTCAGCATATCCAACTGCCTCAATCTCTGGAAACTGGATAAGACTCCCCCAACGGGGTGAAAGTTTTCTTCCGCTGCAACCTCTCATTTTTGAATGCTGGATTGGGTCGGAAACCTGGACCGACAGGGTTTCGGTAGGCTCGTGGGGGTGAGTAAGCATTTTGTGGAGCTGGGTAGGTGTTTTGTGGGGCTTGGGCACGCCATTGTGAGTAGGCATGAGTTTGAGTATATGTCTGGGCGTGGTGGACGGAAATCTGAGGGTCTAGTGAGGGGAAATAGTGCTGGGGTGGATTATATGGGGTTTGGCTGTAGGTTCGGTGATGACGTCGAGGCTGGGTATAATGGTGTGACAGGCCCCTTGGTCCAAACCACAATCCTGAATCAACTGTTGCCACATCTTCTTTCTTCTTCTTTCCGATCACTCCCCCGGTACCATTTTGAATGGCTTGGGTTGTTGCTTTGATGGCCTAGTAGCTCATGATTTTGCTTGATTTAAGCCCTTCTTCCACCATGCCACCCATCTTCACTACCTCGTTGAACGACTTGCCAATGGCCGATATCAGATGGCCAAAGTAAGTAGGCTCCAAAGCCTGCAGAAAGTATTCCACCATTTCGTTCTCCTCCATTGGAGGGTTAACCCTCGCTGCTTGTTCTCTCCAGCAAAAACCATATTCCCTGAAGCTTTCACTGAGCTTCTTCTCAATCTTAGTTAAAGACAATCGATCCGGAACAATCTCGATGTTGTACTGGAAATGACGAGCAAAAGCTTGGGCCAAATCATCCCAAGTATACCATCTGTTGTGATCTTGACGAGTGTACCACTCCAGCACGGTGCCACTCAGACTCTGGCTAAAGTATGCCATTAATAGCTCATCTTTTCCGCCTGCCCCTCTCATTTTGCTACAGAATCCCCTCAGGTGGGCCACCGGGTCTCCATGCCCGTCATATAGGTCGAATTTAGGCATCTTGAATCCCACAGGCAACTGAACATCAGGAAATAGACACAAATCTTTGTAGGCTACGCTCACTTGGCCCCCAATCCCTACATGTTTCTGAACGATTGTTCCAGGCTTCTTACCTTCCTGAACATCTCCTCCTGCTCTGGGTTTTTAGGTGGTTTCTCAGTCTCAACTGGGAGGTCGAAACGAGGAGTGTAGGAGTAATGGTCTGGGGCCTTGAAAGTGGGCTCCGGGGTGTAGTATTGGTTATCTTGGTTCTGGAATAAGGGCTCACTGGAGGATCGATGGAGCGTAGCGGGTGGGGGTGCCACGAAAACAGGGGTGGCTGGTGGAGGGGGGTATGGGATTGGTTTAGCTGGTGGTGCTTGTGTGGTTTGGGAAGTGGTGCCTTGGTAGTGGTGGTAATGGGGGAAGCCTGGTGATGAATCAACAGTGGGAGGTTCTTGGGACTAAGCTAGTGGCGGGACAAAAGCAGGGTTGGCGGTGTATGATGGTGGTGGATGCCCTTTCATCCACGCCTGGTACATCTCTGCCATTTGGTGTTTTAACTTATGCAACTCCTCTTTCAGATTAACATCAGACTCTTCCCCCTCCCTGGACGGATCAATAACATTCGCATCCAATTCTTGGCCGGCCATGATCAACTTGTCTTTGGACTTGGTGTTGTACGGGTGAGTTGCCAGAATGCCAACAAACTAACCACCTTCCTGTACTTGATGACAACAAGCAAACTCGTTAGCGATTAGAGCTTAACAGATAGGCAACCACACGTTGGGGGATGCAATGCACCTAAGTAGTTAACCATTTCTATTATGCATTCGAACGGTTGCTTGCATCATCCCGGCTTTCACTAATTTCCATTTTTAAATTTCTTGCCCTCTTTTTCATTCCTGCTTTTCCTTGCTTGATTCTTGTTTTTATTCTTTTATTCTCTCTTTATTTTCTCTTGTTTTGCCATTATTTCTTTTCCACAATTTTTCTTATTTTTCTTTTTTTTTTCTTTTCATTTCATGGTTATGATCGAATCCTATGGGGATTGCCTACGTATCATGACGCCGCATGAATCAGACCAAGCGTAGTTCTGGGGTAAGCGTAAAAATAAAAGAAAGATACATTTTTTGAGTTTTTAATTTTCATAAAATAAAAGCAAAACATCCTGATTACAATGACTTCCCCTACCAATTTAACACAAAACTAACAGACTCGACAAGTGGACTAACAGACTCCAAAAGAAAGATGAAAACACAGACTCAAAAATGGACTAACAAACACCAAAGAAACCGAAAATACAGACTCGAATAAAAATCATGAATACATAAGTGCCTCAATTACTGCTCCTGGGGCCCGCGGGACATCAGTCGGTCTCGCCGCGGGCCTATGCGCCATATCTTCTTGAAGGCAAAATAGGTCATCCGTGATCTGTCGGACAAAAATCATAACGGAAGCGAAGAACATGGACCTGGTCATGTCCTCACATTCGTTTCACTTCATCACAATGTAGTCCGCAATGCTCCTAACCCTTTCTCTGATAATACCCTTCTCTTGAAGCAACCGCCCAATCTGTTGAGATCTAGCCCCCAAAACTTGTTCAGCTGTATGGTTTTGCTCTTGAAGCTGCTGCAGGTCTCTTTCTAACTGCGACATCAGTGCATAGCAGTGTTCTCTTTCTGCTTTGAAGCTCTTTGTTTGTTTGGCCATTTCGTTCTCGAGGGTAGTTAGTTTTTTCTTCAAGTTGGTGGCTTCTCCCTCATATTTCCTTTTTAGTTGCCGGACAAACTCTGCTCGTCCCTCTGTGTTCTTTGCTAACTGTGCTCGAGCTCTTGCCAGATTACCCTCGGATTTTTCCAAATCATCCTCGCATTCAGCTATTTTCTTCCTAAGACCATTTATGAGTCTTTCATACTTTCGACTCCTTTCCTGATTCTCGGCAGCTATCTTCATTTTTTGGATCTGGGCTTGAAGGGCCTTGTTTTCTTGGGCCAATTTCTTCTTCTCCCCTTAGTCAGCAGCGGCCTGTACACTTTTGTCAAATTTAAGATCCCAGATTTGCCCCTCCAATTTGCTTATTATGGCTCTATAGCTTGCCTCTTTTGCCAACCAATCCCATTGCTCCTGTGGCCCATCAGTGAATTGTTGGACATGGGGCCTTTTGGCGGGCCGTTCGGGCTCCTGATGGACTTGAGACCTTTTACCGTACCAAGTTGTGTAACTAGGCTCTAACTCGCCTTTGGACAGATCCCGTACCTGAGTCTTTGGCTCTAGGAACCTACATTGATGCCAAATTTGACGCACCTTTTCTTCCGGGAAAACAGCTTTTGGTCCTAGTTCGATGACCTGGCGACTCAAATCCTCGTCATGCGGGATAGTATGGTACCTGCCTGGCTGGCGTAGAACCCTGTGTGGGGCATAAGGTTGAATGCTCCGGAGACCCATCAATAGAAGAAAACATAATTCGGCCGACATGTAAATGACTTCACTGACCGAGAGCCACCCGAATGTCCACTCAATTTGGCTTGCAGTCAGGGAGCTCAAAAGTGTGAACCATGCTTTCGTACCTGTCACGCCCCAAATTCGAGGGACATGACCGGCGCCCGACCGGGTAGCCCCAGCCAAGCGAACCTGGATGCCTTTCCTAACCCACATGTTACCCCACGTTTTCCTTACTCAATTATTCCAAGGATTTGCCAAATAATTAATTAAGAACACTTTTTAATTTACAAGACACATACATACTTACATAATAGTAGTGAAATCGCCAACTCGTTACCAACGTATGAAAACACGGATTTGCACAAGTTTCTAACCCAAATCTACTGTAGGAGCCTCTAAAAGTACAACAGGATAATATAGTATTTGCCGGTAACAAGGCTCCGGCTATAACTTACACAAATCAAAAACAAAACTCTGAAAACAAGCGGCCTGAGCCACGCAGGGCCCCGAGAGGAAAGGGGCTCACCAAAAAGCTGATGGAGGACGAAGGGGAGCTACGGTCGGTGGACTGGAGTACCTGCTACGGATCCACCTACAATCATAACACGAATGTAGCGCCCCCGGCAAAAGGGACGTCAGTACATTTGAATTGTACTGGTATGTATGAACAAACTTTGCTCCAAGTAAACTCAAACCATAAGCAAGTAAGTAGCAGTAATAAGAGCGACAATCAAATCCACCAGGAGGGAACAATTAAGCCAACAGGTATACAATCTCTCCTCCACAAACAAGCATGTAATTGTAATGGAAACAACAATCAAATCCACAAAGAAAGAGCAATCAAACCAACAAGTTTACAATCTCTCCTGATTCCCCTTCCACATTTCCACATCAATAATTTCACAATTTGTTCATAGTTCATTTCAATGGCGATTTCGATCGCTTTCCAACCTTATTACCTCGGCCACCCTTATTACCTCGGCCACCCTTATCACCACAACCCACACCTTATTTCTTCGTGTTGCGGCGCGCAACCCGATCCCACCGAACAATCACAATTCACAAACAACACAACAACAACAACAACAACAATTCACAAAGAATAACAACAACAATCCTCAAGAAACAACAACAATAACCCTCAAGGAACAACAACAACAATTTACATGAACTTCCATAGCCATCAATACCATTTCCATGTATTCCACTACTCATATGCATTGATTAGGTCACGACGATAATTTCCCACGACAAACCACATATGTTACTACCACGGTTATTCCGAGCACATCAATTCCCATTTCCTTCCATTACTTGTTTCACAGTTCTTACCACATAGCACATTCACAATCACAAATTTGGTTTATTTCTGATTAATTGCATCAACATAGCGAAGGCACAACCACAATCACTCAACCATACCAATCACAGGAATTTCACAAACAAATCACGTAGAAATCACATACCAAGCACTCAAACACCCAAACAAGGCGATTTTACAAGTTCAAAGTTAGCCATACATACCTGGAGCCGAGTTCCTTTTTTAACTTTTATTTCCAATTCACCAAATGGTCTAGCAACGTCAATCTAGTGCACAAGTTAACGCGTATGACTTAGAAAAGAAGTTCACAATTTCTACTCAAACTTACTTAGGTTACCAACCCATCTTTGCACCATCTTTTACTCCTACCCAATTACTCTCACTAGGTTTAAGGTTATAGAATGACATGCATGTATGAGTTCAACCACTATTTTCAAAGACCAATGCATGAGACTCTCCCCCCCTCCCCCCCTTAGCTTAAACCAGAAATTTAGTGAAAAGGGTTAGGGATGTTACCTGCAAGAAAAGGGGGATGAAGATAAGCTTGAAATTTCCCGGCCCGGATGGTTTTGAAGAATCAAATTTTGGAGAAGATGACTTTCTCTCTCAAGACCCTCTCTTCCTCTCTCTTATTTTGTGCAGAAGATCGTTAAAAATGAGGGGCTGGGGGTGTTTTATTAAAAGGGGGTCGGGTAAAAAATTTAGAAAATAAAAGCCCGAGCAAGATCTGCGGTCGCATACTACGATCGCAGAACAGAAATGCGGTCCGCAGATTGGACCGCAGAATTGCCCCCAAAACTTTGATGAATCTGTTTGGGTCTGCGACAGGAATGCCGTCTGCATTCCTGTTATGCGGTCGCATTGTGCACCGCAGAACTGACCTTCACAAATCCCTGAGGAACTTATGTGACGATTATGCGGTCCGCATATTGGTTATGCGATCGCATAATAGACCGCATTTTNCTGCTGCTATTCTCCCTTTCCGCCCGAATCTTCAACTTCCTAGCCTCTGTGGCCTGAGCGAATCCCACAATCTTTCCATAGTTCATATCCGAGTGTAAGGCCGCTGTAGCAGCCTCATTTACTACCAAGGGACTAAGGCCCTGAACAAATCGCCGAACTCTAGATGCCATGGTCGACACTAACTCTGGAGCATACTTGGACAATCTCACGAACTCCATGTGGTACTCCCAAACACTCATACTGCCTTGTTTGAGGGTCTCAAACTCCGTGGCACGGGCTGCTATTGTCTCAGCAGGCAAGAACTGGTCCATGAACGCATCTACAAACTCATCCTATCTGGCCGGAGGTCCTCCCTCCCCACGGGAGTCCTCCCACATCTCGAACCATGAATACGCTGCTCCCCTCAACCTGTATGATGCCAATTCAACTCCCTCTGTCTCTGAAGCTTTCATCACTCGGAGGGTCTTATACATTCCATCAAGAAATTCCTGCGGATCGGCCTCTGGGTCTGTGCCTGAGAACTCCAGAGGGGTCAACCTCAAAAACTGGTTAACTGTGGAGCTAGTAGAATCTCCCTGTCCGCTAGAGGATGTAGGGGCATCCTGAGATCTCTGGGCCTGAGCGGCCACTAACTGGGTCAACATATGGATGGCTCCTCTAAGGTCCGCATCAGAAACCTCGGGACCAGGAGCTGGAACGGTGCCAGAATCAGGAATATCGGCGGGAGGGATGGTGGCACCCTCTGCCGCTGCAGGAACAGAAACACTCTGGTCTAGGACAGACGGGCCAGGTAGGTTCAAGGCTGGGGAGTCACTCTCACCCACGGCATCAGGTATATGATTCGCCTCACTCGGGGTGGCATTGGCCCCAAGGCCGAGTCTAGCTCTCTTCTTAGGTGCCATTACTGAAAAAGTTCGGAACAACGCACGAGTTAGATATAGATACTTTCACATTTCACTTCACCGCACGATACAGAAAAACAAGGAAGTGGGAAATTTTCCTAAATGTCCATGCAGCCGCCCACTTATAGATGTGGTCGACTTCACACCGATAAGTAGGGCTCTACTAGATACAGCTCCTAGACATCCTAGGACTCTTTAAAATCTTAGGCTCTGATACCAAGTTTGTCTTGCCCCAAATTCGAGGGACATGACCGGCGCCCGACCGGGTAGCCCCAGCCAAGCGAACCTGGATGCCTTTCCTAACCCACATGTTACCCCACGATTTCCTTACTCAATTATTCCAAGGATTTGCCAGATAATTAATTAAGAACACTTTTTAATTTACAAAACACATACATACTTACATAATAGTAATGAAATCACCAACTCGTTACCAATGTATGAAAACACGGGTCTACACAAGTTTCAATCCCACATCTACTGTCTATGGAGCCTCTAATAGTACAACAGGATAATATAGTATTTGCCGGTAACAAGGCTCCGGCTATACCTTACACCAAATCAAAATAAGACTCCGAAACAAGCGGCCTGAGCCACGTAGGGCCCCGAGAGGAAAGGGGCTCACCAAAAGCTGATGGAGGACGAAGGGGAGCTACGATCAGTGGACTGGAGTACCTGCTACGGATCCACCTACAATCATAACACGAATGTAGCGCCCCCGGCAAAAGGGACGTCAGTACATTTGAATTGTACTGGTATGTATGAACAAACTTTGCTCCAAGTAACTCGAACCATAAGCAAGTAGGTAGCAGTAATAAAAGTGACAATCAAATCCACAAGGAGGGAACAATTAAGCCAACAGGTATACAATCTCTCCTCCATAAACAAGCATGTAATTGTAATGGAAATAACAATCAAATCCACAAAGAAAAAGCAATTCAACAAGTTTACAATCTCTCCTGTTTCCCCTTCCACATTTCCACATCAATAATTTCACAATTTGTTCATAGTTTATTTCAATAGTGATTTCGATCGCTTTCCAACCTTATTACCTCGGCCACCCTTATCACCACAACCCACACCTTATTTCTTCGTGTTGCGGCGCGCATCCCGATCCCACCGAACAATCACAATTCACAAACAACACAACAACAACAACAATTCACAAAGAATAGCAACGACAATCCTCAAGAAACAACAACAATGACCCTCAAGGAACAACAACAACAATTTACGTGAACTTCCATAGCCATCAATACCACTTATGTTACTACCACGGTTGTTCCGAGCACATCAATTCCCATTTCTTTCCATTACTCGTTTCACAGTTCTTACCACATAGCACATTCACAATCGCAACTTGGTTTATTTCTGATTAATTGCATCAATATGGCGAAGGCACAACCACAATCACTCAACCATACCTATCACAGGAATTTCACAAACAAATCACGTAGAAATCACATACCAAAACACCCCAAACAAGGCGATTTTACAAGTTCAAGGTTAGCCATACATACCTGGAGCCGAGTTCCCTTTTTAACTTTTATTTCCAATTCACCAAATGGTCTAGCAACGTCAATCTAGTGCACAAGTTAACGCGTATGACTTAGAAAAGAAGTTCACAATTTCTACTCAAACTTATTTAGGTTACCAACCCATCTTTGGACCATCTTTTACTCCTACCCAATTACTCTCACTAGGTTTTAGGTTATAGAATGACATGCATGTATGAGTTCAACCACTATTTTCAAAGACCAATGCATGAGACTCTCCCCCCCTCCCCCCCTTAGCTTAAACCAGAAATTTAGTGAAAAGGGTTAGGGATGTTACCTGCAAGAAAAGGGGGATGAAGATAAGCTTGAAATTCCCCGGCCCGGATGGTTTTGAAGAATCAAATTTTGGAGAAGATGACTTTCTCTCTCAAGACCCTCTCTTCCTCTCTCTTATTTTGTGCAGATGATCGTTAAAAATGAGGGGCTGGGGGGTGTTTTATTAACACATATTTAGAGTTGACACCACAAGATACTAGGTTTTGAGCCAAAAATTTTATGGGGCCTCACATCCTCCCCCACTTAAAATCATTCGTCCCCGAATGAGGACCTATTTCAAGCTTTTTGATATTTCAAGTATCAGTTGGTTTTGTAAACATGTTATGCAGCTTCCTACACCTTTCACTATTTCCCAAATTTTTAGAAAAATTTTGCCAGAGTTTCCTTTGTAATTTGGACATCTCTACCTGACAGAGGGCACCCGAAACACAATTCGAAACACCATAACAGAATTAAAACCATCCATACAACTGTTATACAATTTCCTACCTTAACAATTGCACACATTTGTTCACTTGATACGTTTTGCTTATGAACCAGTTATTTTAATGAGTTTCACATAATTTAGCCATTTCAACACATTACAAGCATACAAGTAATTCATTACCAACTTATACAACCACTACTTGATTACTTAACACAAGAGTCTTTATAAGGCTTTCATTTACCAAAGAAATGTTCACATGACTTGAAACAATCCCTACACCTATAAGTCTTGCACAACTAGAGGGACTTCACTAGAATTTAGGAAGGAATCAACTTGGACACAATGGTAGTTGTTTTAGAAATAGAAAAGTCACATAATTTCTTCTAGACTTGATCAAATAGATGGGGACATTTCTCTTTCATTTCTTTCGCCGCTTCCCATGTAGCTTCCTCAACTTGTTGGCTTCGCCACAACACCTTAACAGAGGCAACTTCCTTATTTCTCAACTTACGGACTTGTCTATCAAGAATGGCAACCGGAACTTNAATGAGGGGCTGGGGGGTGTTTTATTAAAAAGGGGGACCGGTATAAAATTTAGAAAGCCCGAGCAAGATCTGCGGTCGCATACTACGATCGCAGAACAGAAATGCGGTCCGCAGATTGGACCGCAGAATTGCCCCCAAAACTTTGATGAATCTGTTTGGGTCTGCGACAGGAATGCCGTCTGCATTCCTGTTATGCGGTCGCATTGTGCACCGCAGAACTGACCATCACAAATCCCTGAGGAACTTATGCGACGATTATGCGGTCCGCATATTGGTTATGCGATCGCATAATAGACCGCATTTTCAACATTAATTTTGACCGCTCTTCTGTTCTACTCTGCGGTAGAAATGCGGCTCGCATATCAATTATGCGGTCGCATCTTGGACCGCATCTTGACCTCAAGTTTAACCAAACCACAGCTTCACTATGCGATAGGAATGCGGTCCGCATACCAGATCTGCGACCGCATTCTTGACCGCATAATGGCATTTTTCTGGGAAATTGATTTTTTTGATTTTTTTCAAACTTAGATCAATACCAAGAGTCCGAACCGCGGCGAGCTTTGAAGAATTCTACACATTCCTAACACATATTCGGAGTTGACACCACAAGATACTAGGTTTTGAGCCAAAAATTTTATGGGGACTCACAGTACCTTCCAGAAACTCGTGGACCTTCACCCGGTCTTCATTTTTTTCAATGCATTTAGGATCGGTCATACTGCAGTTCATGTACCCCAGACGGTGGCAGAGGTGTTCCTCCATCCAGAGTTGTAGAAGCATATTGCACCCCTCGAATTACTTTCCTCCTTCTCGGCAAACAATTAGAGCTCGGTAAATCTCCGCTAAGATCATCGGTACAATGGTGCCATTAGCTTTTTTAGTCATGAAGTCGGCTATTCCCACAAGCCCCAACTCTATGTTTCCATCCTTTCTTGGGCAAATTAAGACGCCCAGGAATGCCACTATGAAAGCCAGTCCCTGCCGAGCTTCCCGTTTATCTTTGTTCCCCGAATGAGTTAGACCGGTATCTGGGATTTCGAAACCTTGGGGATCCCCGTAACGTCGGTACAAGAAGTAGAATGTGCAGAACCCTTTAGCCAAATTATCGTCTCTAACTTCCCGACTGATGCTTAAAAGATTCAGAAACTTATGAGGAGTCACCGCTCTAGGTGCCACTGGGTATTGATTTCTGAGATTCCCACCAAAACCAGCGTAGCCCGCCATTTCCTCAAGCGTAGGGGTTAGCTCAAAATCAGCAAAATGGAATACATTATGCGATGGGTCCCAAAAAGGTATCAAAGCCTTAATTATATCCGTCCTAGGCTTAATCTTCAGAAGACCAACAAGACCGCCCAAAGCTTTTATCATAGTATCTCTACTGACTTCTCCTAAATCATTCCACCACATGTGGTGTTCTAACGGGATTTCCTCAAGGACTGTGAAAGGTCCATTTTCAATTGTGATCATCCTGCACATTTATTTATAGTGATTGGTTAAAAGAGCATGATTTTATTTTGACTCAAGAGAAAAATACCAATTTTGAAAGTTGCAATTTAAAACAAAACACTTTTGCAAATACAGCCCTTCAGCACCTCGGGAAAGAAGATTTTAGGGTTGTGCTTGCTAATTAATCAAAAAATTGAAAGAGGACCTTAGGTGGATATTCTTGCAAAAACAGCCTTCCGGTGCCTTTTGGGGCATTTTGGCTATTTTGGACAAGAACGACACTACCTAATTTATTTATGACAAAATAACGACACTTCATATATTTTTGGTTATTATTATTTTTTTGCAAAAATGGAGTTGGACCTGATGAGGGTTGCCTACGTATCCCACAACCGGTGAGAATCAAACTTGCGTAGTTCAGTCAATTTTGACGCAACAGAAAACATAAACATTTGAAATATCTTCTTTTTTTCAAAAATTTCGGCAGAGTTCCGGGATATTTTAGAAACCAGGTTTTTCACAGGCGGGTAATTTCCTCTCTCTCACCTCAATTTGGTTTTTCTCAATTTTTTCTCCCCTATTCTAGAAGACGGTCAACATGCAATCCGAGTCAAACAAATGTGCAAGTAGCAAGCAAAAATGCATCAGGATGGTCTTTTGATTTCGGGTACACCTGTCCTAGACGGAATCAACCCCTATGTTGAGTCCCCAAAGTCAAATGCACGTGATGCAAACAAGCGTTCCTATTAGGGATCCGGCATGAGGCTATGTTATACTAGGTTTGAAAACCTGGGTTTATTTGTTCTAGACCTGGCTTACCCGAGCGGATAGCTCGAGCTAGGGGGGGCATCGTATCGGGAATACAGAAGCTTCACCGGCTTTGCAACTTGTCCGAACCTCGTTCTGAAATTGGGATATGACTCTAAAAGAAGAGAAGCTACACGAAGTGCATCCTTCCCAGATGATTTAGAAGACTCAGAGAGATGAGGGTTTTGGTAACAATTTATATACAGTTCAATGATATCGAAGCGGTAAAAAGCAACATTTAGCACATTAGGCCCAAATAGGTAAATAAAACCAGATAATAAATAAGCCAAATATAACAATTATTCGAAGCTCTAATTCTTGAACCTGAACCAAAGATTCTGGGTTCTTTTCCCCAGCAAAGTCGCCAGAGCTGTCACACCTCCTTTTTCCAACCCCCGGAAGGGTATAAAGGAGTTTTTCCAATTTAAGTGACAATCGAAACGGGATTATTTATTTAAAATTCAGAGTCGCCACTTGGGATAATTTGTGGTGTCCCAAGTCACCGATTTAAAATCCCGAATCGAGTAAAGTTTGACTCTGTTTATAGTCCGCGAATACAGAAATCCGGGCAAGGAATTCTGTTAACCCGGGAGAAGGTATTAGGCATTCCCGGGTTCCGTGGTTCTAGCACGGTCGCTCAACTATTATTATTGGCCTAATTATCTGATTTTGAAATGCTTTTAAACCTATTTGTATTTTTTAACTTTAAAACCGCTTTTATTTGTTTAAAGAATTAATTCAAGGTTATTTAAAATACATCGCAAACCACGCTACATGAAATGCACCCGTGAGTCACGACACGTTCTATTTAACCTTGTGGGAAATTAGAACCGGGTCACATGAAATGTACACCCGGATTTTAGTAATAACCGTGATAATTATATAATTGACGCGCCTAAAGCAAACTACGAAGTTCATTTTTAATATCTAAATTATAACATTTGCGAGGGCCATAGATGATTTAATTTGCTTATGGCACGCCTCAAATCTCTTTCTTCAAGTGATGTCTTGATCTAGTCCTTTGAGGGCCATAAATTATAGGTCTTGTTTGATATGGCACACCTCAATTCGTTTTTTAAAAGAAATACATCTAATTAACGCAGGCTGGATACTCTTATCTATAATTGATTTGAACTAAAAGAACGGTTGTTAGTGGTAAATGGGGGTTGGGGTACGTGTATTGGGATTTTAATTATTTAGAGCCAATTGGTTTGAGCTTGTACCCAAAGAGATTGTTGAAAAAGAAAATTGGGCTCGAAATGAACCCCGAAATGTGGCCAGGCGGGTTCTTGTCCATTTCCAAGTAGGCCGCAGGTCTAGGCCCAAACTGACACTCGGAATAAACTGCTCACGACTCAATATGCAATTGACTCGATTGAACCACATACGACATGTTGCTCTTCAACTTAAAGAATATTTGCTATTTTGAGAAGATTGATACAATAACATAACAACACTTTGCTATCCAGTAAAGGGAACTAACAACTACATGAAACAATTTAAACAGAATACTTTATTTACCCCGATTTTACAAGGAACAGACTACACTAACATTTTTGTCTCTATTCAAACCCAAACGACAGATCCAAGACAGTAATGGACAAATTCTATGAAGCCATTAGCATTAAAATCACGAACTTTTCTTTCACTAACATTTTTATACACCTATACTGCATATGCTAATCCAATAAAAGGCATGATAACATGTTAACACACACAACAAAAACCTCATACATTTGACTTACAAACATCAAGAGCCAATCACTAGTTCCACGTACAATTGCAGAAGAACACAAACAAAAACTTTTGAGAAGAGTACTCAAGCATCAAACATAAGGTCAATTAAAACTCCAATTCAACGAAAGAAACAGAGAAACGAGCTGATTATAATATGGTTTTATCCTGAACTTTTACACAGATTTAACACCTAAAGCGTGAACTACTAAAGCATTCATTACTGCAGACTTATTACATCTAAAAAAGAGATAGAGGGAGAAATGAAAAGGAAGCTGAATGGCTTAACAAGAAACATGGAAATTAAAGTCCAAAATAAAGGTAACTTCATTGATTTTCCACATAAGCACATCTTCCACACCAAACACATTTAAGCTCCATCTGCCATTCAAGATTCAAGGGGTACCTGGATACAAGCAATTAAAGCAATGGAATAAATCTTGAGCTTGACAAAGGACAAAAGAAGCAGCAGAACCAACAGCCAAGAGATGCAGCAGCAATAATCAGTGTTAGCTTCAAATTAAGTCATTTCTTTCACTCCAAAATCACCAGAAATCGAATGGAGAGTTTCCCTTAAACTTTTGTGAAGAAAAGAGTAGAAAAGTTGAAGACAAGCACCAATATATTCAGAAAGATTTTCAGTTGTTTGCTATTTTCAGTATTCTGATCTCTGCCCTCAAAATCAAGGAAATGAGACTCTTATAGAGTGGTACTAGGGCAGCAAAGATTAATTTTTCTTTTCTTTATTACCCCTCCCCAATTTCTCTTTTTGCTCATTTCAGGCCCTGAATTTTAAACATGTTTGCTAAACCACCCATTTTCCTCTTTCCTGGAACTTTCCTAAGCAGTTATGAAAGATTCCCACCCTTCAAATCTCCCAACTACCCCTTAAAAGACTTACTAATTACTTCTAATCATAACAGACCTTTGAGCCAATATGCTCAATGCTTCTTTGGGATTCTGCATTAGCAGACCCCAACAATCCTTTGGGCTTCTTGCACTAGCAAGCCCACTTTCCAATCCGAAACAAACAACTCACAAGATGTTCTGGACCTTTTTTTTCAAAGAAAAAACAAAAGAAAAGGAACAGGGGCAAGGAGAAAAATAAAAAAAATGGAATTAATTGTGCTGCTAAACTAATATTACTAAATTAGCCAACTATAAACTAATATGCCCTAACATGCAAGCAGAAATGGATTTGAACAAGAAAACAAAGGAAAAAAAGAATCAAAAGGAGACGAAAACAGAAATAAATAAATAACAACAAAAGAAAAGAAAAAATAAATGACTAACCAAAGAAATCGGAGAGTATTAGCAAGGGAAGCAGAGATGAATGACTGTTCCAGGCTCGAGATACTTTATCGAAGCTTGAAACTCACCCTAATGAACACCCTTATCAAGAATGCTCTGTCAAGGCAAGTTTCAGGCCCTGATGAGCAGAAAACTTCAACAAAACTCCAAATTCCGGAATTAGGCCAAACTCTAGATTCCAAATTCGACGAATTCTAGAGTTTGTTTGGGGAAATTATCAAGGGCTTTAGGTTTGGGGAGGCCTAGGGACTATAGGATGCAAATTTGGGAGAGTTTGGGTAAGTTAGGGTTTGGGGATCCGATCTTGGATCTAAAATTGGGGGAGTTTGGGAGGGATTTGAGGGACATGGTTTAGATATTGTGAGAGAGGAGGTGACGGGGAATCTAGGGTGTAAATTTGGGGGGAATCAGAATTGGTTATGGCGTCGCCGCCGGCGGAAGGTTTCAGGGCGGTGGTCTCTAGGGTTCTTGAGGTTAGAGACGAAGATAGGGATGGAGGGGGTTTGGACTGGGGGGAGCTGATTTAGGACATTTAAATATTAATGAAGCCTTAGTTCCGGACCGTTGGATTGTGAGAATCCAACGGCTGAGATGCAAGGCCACAAAAACGGGGTCATTTTGGCCAATACGGGACTGGACCGGGTAGGGATTGGGTTTGGTCTTGGTTTGGACGGGTTGGGGCAGAGATTTGGCCCAAATTCAAAGCATAAATTAAACCCTTTTTCACAATTCCTTTTTCTTTTGTTTCTTTTGTATATTTTTCTTTTTCTATAATTAATTAAAATCCTAAATTGATCTAATTTGTAAAATTAAACTAATTATTATTGCAAAATTTATAAAAATATTCAACAATCTAAAAATTAAAAGGTAAAAAATGTAAAATGAGCCATTTTTTGTGATTTTTATTTTTAATAAAACAAATAATTTACTAATTAATCCTAAAAATATGAAAATGAAACCTAAATGCAATGCATGATATTTTTGGCATTTTTATGATTTTAACAGAAATAAACATGCACAGAAATGCAAACAATTAGCACAAATTCCCACAGAATCCTATAAAATTGTAAAAATGGAAAAAATTGTTTTTCTTGTATTTTATGGGAGTAATTCCTATAGGGCAAAAATCACGTGCTCACAGCATGTGCGGAATCAACATCGCACCTGCGGACAAAACACGCACCTGCGCTAAACTCCTCGCTTCTGCGACCATCGTAGGTGCGGCAAATCCTTCGCACCTGCGAACTCTGCCCATCCTACTCCCTTCCACTTCTACGCCCAAAAACCTGCTTCTACAGGCTCGCACCTGTGGTGACCACTCCGCAGATGCGATTACACCAGCAGCAGCACAACTTCAGCCATCCTTCAACACCAACTTCAAGTCCGTTAACCACCCGAAAATCATCTCGAGGCCCCCGGGACCTCAACCAAACATGCCAACAAGTCCAATAACCCGATATGAACTTAGTGGAACCTTCAAATCACTCAAAACAACATCGAAAAATCAAATTACCCCCGGATTCAAGCCTAAGAACTTCTAAACTTCCAAAATTCACGAACGATGTCGAAACCTATCAAACCAAGTCTGAATAACCTCAAATTTTGCACGCAAGTTAGAAATGACACCATGAACCTACTCCAACTTCCGAAAATCCAATCTGACCCCGATATTAAAATTTCCACAACCGCTCAAAATTGCCAAAATTCTAACTTTCGCCAATTCAAGCCTAATTCTACCCCCGGACCTCCAGATCACATTTCAGAAGCGCTCCCAAGTTCAAAATCACCTAACAGAGCTAATGGAACCATCAAAACTCAAATCCGAGGTCGTTTACATATAAGTCAACATCCGGTCAACTTTTCCAACTTAACCTTCCAAATAAAAGACTATGTGTCTCAATTAACTCCGAAACAACTCCGGAGGCCAACCAACTAACCTGGTATATTATAATATAGCTGTAGAAAACAAAAGAAGCAGAAAATGGTGGAACGGGGCTATAACTTTCGAAACGACCGACCGAGTCGTTACAATATCCCTCTTTTTTCAATCTTTATAGTATTTAAGTTAGTAAGGTATGCTCGGGACCTTGTCCCGGTAAACACTTAGCATTTTAGTATTCTTAGAGGCTTCAGACTATTGTCCAGTCAGTCAGATGTTAGCCGACTTTTATGTGTTAGCCTTTCGACTTTTCAGTACTTTCTGTATTTATGATATTTCTATTAGACTCTTTAGTAGATCAGTATGTTGTATGTTTATATTCAGCTTACAGTTATATAACATGTTGATCCAGCCATCCAGTTGGTTCGCTCAGTCACATGTAGTCAGGCACCGAGTCCCGTGTTACGCCCAGGCCATGGTTCAAGGTGTGACAAAGCTTAGTTCAGAGCACTAAGTTCAAGTGTCCTAGGGAGTTTATGAAGTCGTGTCCAATGGAGATTCCTTTATATGTATGTGTCGGCCATGCATATAAATGGTTAACTACAAAGACATTTCGGATTGTCTTATTTCTTTCTACTCTAGATCGTTCCATGAAACTTAAAGCAATAGGTAACATTCTCTTCCTATTGAATTCCAGATGTATCGAATGCCTAAGTGACGGGAAGGAAAAACCCAAGGTCCTAGAGAGGATGATTGCCTACTGGGATATAAATATGGACTACAGGTCGATAACAAATGAGAATTGGGAGGATGTTAAAAGTGGGATGCAATGGATAGTAGAAAGTACAAAAGCAGTTATCATGATTTATAGTTATCAGTTCACCTCAGTTATACAGTCTTTCAGTTAGCAGGTTTATGGTTATTGAGTATGCTAGTATTATGTTATTTAATTACCAGATCTCAATTTCTAGTGTACCCAAATTCTGGTGACTTGTGAGTATAAAGTGATGCCTAAGGTACTAAGAGAAAATGTAAGTAATAGTGATTATAGTGAAATCTTTGCATGTTTTAGGTCTGGATTAAGACCTAAAACTCGTCGGATGGTGCAGGAAGTTATTTATCAGATGATGGCATACTCCGAAGGACAAGTTTGTGTATGGTAGTGTATCCATATATGTTTACCTCATAGAACAATTTCATTTTAATTCTTGGAAATGGAGCCACAGGTTGGATGATGATAATTTAGATGTCAGACCCTTCGGAGTAACAGGTAAAGAATTTTACCGCAGCTGGCTTAGAATTGATCACTATAGTTTTGGGCAGAAAAAGAACCTAAGGGTAAAATACCTTGGAGTCAAAAACGTATGATATTACCAAAAATATATTTTTCGTACGACTCATGCATATGACTAAGAAGATATGATGTACGAATTAATAATCAAGAGCAACCGATATTGAATTTCAGGGAATAATTTAAATGTGTTCATATTTATTCATATTAGAACTAGAAAGTACCACGTTAGCAAGTTACTATAAGAAGCAGCTATTATTCTGAGATAAAGAATGTGACAGTTCCCCTTAGGTTATATGACTAAGTGTTTACCCTGAATGTTTATAGTCTGATATGATTTTGAAGTGTATAGAAAGTTTGGGGTTAGATATTTCAATTTCGTTTAAGACAGATGAAATTTCCCTAAGTGTGATCCATGTACAAAGTTTTAAAAAAATAGTGTGTGGCCATAGAATAGGGTCGAATGATAAGGCAAGTTAGGAATAACCTTATGCTTCACTTTAGTTATTCAAAGAAGAACAAGAAAACATGATGCTAGCAGGTGGTTAGTAATATCATAGTGAGTAAGTTTTGAGTAGATACAGTGAATTAGCAATTTCTGCAGAGCTAGAAGAGGTACGATTTGATTTACTTAGCCAGGTTAACACTAGTGAGTGCGCAATAGTTTGAAACACCGAACGCGTGTTAGAACCCTAAGAGTTTAAGTTAAACCCAAAGTACAGTGACGGTGGAAGAAAAAAATCAGCTAGGCAGTAAGAGAGCAAACTATAGAAGAATAGCCTTTAAGAGTTGTCGAAAAGGGGTTTCCCCCAAGATTTTCAGTGTGAGCAGAGTTAAATCATTAAGATTGTGTATGATAGATGTGAATACATTAGCTTTCCGTTTATGTGAATAATCTAGTTTTTCCTAGTAAGAAAGATTGCTCATAAGTAAGTTGGAAAATGAGTCATCATTGACATAAAGTGCAAAGAATTGCAGAAGATAAGGAAGGTTATTCGGATCCCAACAAAAGAGAAGGATCCGCAAGTACAAGACCTTAACCTTTGGTCTAAGGGGGAGATGAGAATATCTTCAGCAAGTTAAGTTGGAGATTTGAAACCCACGTAGTTAGAATGGGATATAAAAACTATAAAATCATGCCTAGTTATGTATCACGAGGGTAGTGTCATTGCATGAGACTCTAATCTTCGGTGTACTGGTCAAAGACTTAGCTCACATCAATACTATAAGTGTTTTCATGATTTACCTTAAAAAGATAATCAGGTATGGGAAGTATAGCTCATGATTGAGGCAGACAAGAGAACTCTGGTGAAAGACGTTCACCGCTTAGTCAAGCTAGGAGTTCGACTTTTGGACTCCAAAGGTGGTAGAATTGTTGTCCAGAACAGGACTTGTTCCTCCTAAGTAGTCAAAATGAAGAAGAAACAATTTGATGATCCCTACTTGTTGTACCTGAAAGAGTAGATTCACAAGCATAAGACGATGGCTTTTGAAAAATGGGGAGATGATGGTACTTTGAGGTACCAAGACGAATTATGTGTCCTAGACATATATGAACTTAGATAGGGAGGATCATGTTAGAAGCCCATAAGTTCAGGTATTTTATCCACCCAGGTTCCCCAAAGATGTATCATGCTGAAGGAGATTTATTGGTGGAACGACATGAAAAAGAATGTCATAGACTTTGTGACCAAGTGTCAGAAGTGAAATTTGAGCAGTAGAAAGCCTAGTGTTTTACCATAGAACACACATATTCTTGAGTGGAGATGGTAAATATGGACTATATAACGGGATTATCTTGCTCATTTTGAAAGTATGATTTGATTGGGTGATTGTAGATCGACTTATCAAGTCAGCGCATATCTTCTAGTAAAGACCACAGCTTCAGTAGAAGATTGCCAAGTTGTACATTCAGGAGATCGTTTGATTGCAAGGGACTCCGTTGTCCGTCATTTCAAATTGTGGTGCTCAGTTTATAATGAACTTTTAGAAGTTCTTTTAGAAAGGATTACGCACAAGAGTAAACCTCAGCACAATTTTTCATTCTCAGACAGATGGCAAGGCAGAGCGCACTATTCAGACACTTGAGGATGTGTCCTTGATTTTAAAGGTAATGTGAGTTTAATACATAGATTGTGGGTAGATTTTAATATAAAAATTGGGGAAATTATGGGACTTTGTTAGAAAACCTAGGGTTTGGTAAAAGTGGAATTTGGCCATGAAATTGATGATAGAATTGGCTATAAATTATATATTTGAATTCGTAAGGTCATGGGTAACATTTATCTAGGAAAATTTCCAGAATCCGGGTACGTGGGCCCGAGGTTAACTTTTAGGAACTTTCCTAATTGGATTAAAAAATTACTCTAATAGATGAATTGTGAACTTTTGAGTATATATTGATTAGTTTGTATGACTTTTGACTAGTTTCGAGTTGCTCGCACTATTTTGAGGCTATTTGTGTGATTTGAGGGACGAAAAGTGAACTTGGAAGTGATGTAAGTCTCTTGTCTAATCTTTTAAGAGAGAATTTTTCCCGTAGGAGCTTAAATTGTTATTTGCTACTAATTATGGGTGTTACGTACGCACAAGGTGATGAGAGTACAGGTAGCTAAAATCGTGTTTATGTTCGGATAGACTTAGGACTTTATCATGCACTATTTGTATGATTTGAACTCAACTTGTTAGTTTACTTACTTAAATTCATAATTTAAATTGATTAGAGATCATGTTAGGTCGAGCTTCGTTACCTTGATTTTGACGGAATACTTGATTTGTTGGTAAAAATTATGCTCCCTTTTTGTGCCCATCCTTGTGATGTAGTTATTTTACCCGTAGTTTGAAGGGTTTCTCTCAACCTGTGGATCAGGTCGTACGCCTCGGTAGTATGTTTAAGATGCATCCATAGATCGGTTGTACGACCTCGGTAGTGTATGTACATGATATTATAGATCGGGACGTACAACTTTGGCATGACAATTACGACTTTGGCATAACTTGTCATAATATTGCTATGAGTCCGAATATACATTATATTTTCTTCTTGGCTTGAGATTTGATATTTATTTGATGGTTTGAGACAACACATGATATTTGGGGATTTTAAACTATCATTATGTTAAAAGATCATGTTATTTACCATTTCTTATTCCACTGTTACTGTTGTATTTCATGCCTAATTAGAGTTCTTGTAATTTATTTATTGACCACTAGTAAGTGTCGATGTCGACCCCTCATCGCTACTTCTTTGAGGTTAGACTAGATACTTACTAGGTACGCATTGATTTGCGTACTCATACACACTTCTGCACTAATTGTGCAGGTATTGAGGTAGGTACATCTCGTGGCCATTCGGGCGCGCATCCCCGTTATCCGAAGACTTAGTGGTGAGTTGTTCTTCATGCCGATCTGGAGCACCCGGAGTCTCCTTTCTGTTATATTTTCTTTTTTGTCTATTTCATTATAGACAGTAGCTATAGTGATTTGTATATTGTACTAGATTGTTATATTTTCTTTTTAGACAGTAGCTATAGTGGTTTGTGCAGCACCCGGAGTCTCCTTTCTGTTATATTTTCTTTTCTGTCTATTTCATTTTAGACAGTAGCTATAGTGGTTTGTATATTATACTAGATTGTTCATGCACTTGTGAATCAGGATTTTAGAATTTTCTAGTAGATGGTTATGGTTTTTGCCTAATGTTGTCACCTTCTTATTTTATGTTTTACTAATATTTTATATATCCATGATTCTCTTTGCATTGATTTCCTTATTTAATAAAAAGCCATAATTTTAAAAGCAATAAAATGAATAATTAAGTTGATAGTTCACTGTTGACTTGTCTTACAGCGACGTTGGGCGCTATCACGGCGTATAGTGGGAATTGTGCCGTGACACTAACAATATCTTTATATTTTTGTAGTTTTCATTATGGAGTTATTAATTTATGAACTAAAATTTCCAACATAAATTTAATTAGTATATACATTTTTACGCTATTACTTGAAATTCTTTTTTTTTTTAGTATTCTTCATTCATATCTATCTGTTTATTATGATTTAGTTATGTGTAATATATGGCTTTTCTCATCATAAATCTAATTATAAGTCTTATATTTTTATATATTCTCACAAGTTTATATTTTTTTTCCTTTTTGTTGTTCCTTGTTTATCTAATTGTATTATTCATTACTTAATTTTATTAAATTTTCATATGAACTTTTAGTAAATTACAGTTTAACATAATACAATAAATATACTTTTGTATTACTCTTGAAATTTAACTTGAGACTTTCTCGTAATTATTTTGATATTTAAATTTATCAATAATATTTTTGAGTATTATTTCTTTACTTAATTTTATCAAATAAATTCAAAGTGTGGATATATATATATATATATATATATATATATATATATATATATATATATATATATATATATATATATATATATATATATTCAATTCAAAAAGAGTACTAATTATTTACCATAATAATGCATAATTTAAATTTTTAGAAATACAAATTCAAAAAGAAATTAATTATTACCTAACTTAATTAAATTTGTCAAGTGGCTTTTTATTATGTTTCCATTTGGCTTAATATGATGTCTTTGCCTCTCCTATTATATATATATATATATATATATATATATATATTAGTAAATCATTGTGATGTTACCAAGTCTCACAACAAAATCCAGTAAGTGTCAAATTTTAGTATAAATTTACTTAAGTTAGTTAATAATTAGTTATTCTTTTTTAATATGAATTAAAAATAATTAAATATCTATATATATTTTAGGAAGCTATTATAGAAAAGAAAAAGAAAATATATATATATATATATATATATAAATGTCACGACTCCATTTTCCCTCTGTAGGAAGTCGTGTTGGCACATAGTCTCTACAACTAGGTAAGTCTATTATTCGACAGCAATTAAGCAAATATAAATAACAAAATAATCAACCCAAATTGATGAACTCATATAACTACTAAAAGCATAATCTCAACCATACAATCCCCAAGATCTGTGGAGCAAAGTCATAAGCACTATGGAATAACTAAAACATCTGATACATCACTGTTTGCGAGAAAATACAATAGTAACTGAGAATAAAGGAAGGGGACTCCGAGGCCTGCGGACGCCAAACAGGCATACCTTGAAGTCTCCGGTAAAAGCAGCTAGCAGAAAATCTCTATCGACCGGCACAAGCTGAAGTACCTGCATTTGCACAAAAAAATATGCAGAAGCATAGCATGAGTATACCACAACGGTACTCAGTAAGTATCAAGCCTAACCTCAGTAGAGCAGTGACGAGGCCAGGTCAAGACGCCTACTAGGATTTGAAATAGTCAGTATAAAAATGTATTACGGATAAGTAACAAAAAGTGGAAAATAACTGATACGGAACAAGAGGTAATAGCAAGAACTAGTATCGGAAGTTAACAATAGAAATAACATAAAAGAAAATACTAAAGGACTACAACGACCATGTACGGACTACGACTGCTAGAATAATAAAGAATGAAGCAACGGGAAATATTCCTTCCGCAACATGAAAAACTAGCAAGAAACACAACGAGGTAGCGCCTCGTGTATAGTGAAAACAAACCAATGTACCGCCTCGTATAATCAAGAATCGCAACTGAGGTACTGCCTCGTATTCATATTTCTCAATTTCAATCACAATATTTTCTTATATCGTCGCGTGAGCCTTACATTTGAAAATAGGTTTCGAAAACAGTTTTCCCAAAATAGCTACACGCGCTTTAGCCCACCTTATAACGATGCCTGGCTTCACGTAGTTTCCTTACAAGCAACACGTACATAAGTCCCACCTTATACCGCTGCATGCACATCAACCCAAGCTTTATACCGCCGCATGCGCATCAATATCATATCATAATAACAACTCGCACCATAAGTGCCCATATACCACAACTTGCCAATAACAACAATATCAATATTTCCACAACAGTAGGCCATGGATCCAACAGAAGTATACGAGAATATCAACAACAGCAATGGATCAAAATTTATCAATAAGATAGATGTTCTACAATAACTAACATCACCTCAATATATTAATTATGACTTCCACAACTTCAACACCAAATAACTCGACAGTGAGAGGAATAATGTATAACCACAATATTATATAAAACTAACTTCACGGTAAAGGAGATAATATTCAACAATTAGTCTCAATTGATGAAGATCAACAAGTAAATGATAACATAAATAATTAGTTCAACAATGATAATTAACAATGAATAAATATCACGTAACAATAAAGAAGACAACAAGTTCAACTAAAGCATGAGAGCAATTTAGCAAGCAGGATGTAGAACAATTACTAAACAAGTCAACTAAGACAACTAAGGATATTCTAACATAATTAAGGATAATGTGACTGTGAAAGTTTAGAACATAATAGGGCATTTCAATTTATGCATGGAAATAGTCTAAGTAACCTAAATCGGTCAAATACTACGTACAACCCGTGTACCCACTCGTCACCTTGCATACACAGATTTCACTTAGCACAATTGAATCAAACAATACCAATCTAAAGGGGTAGTTCCTCCACACGAAGTTAGGAAAGACACTTACCTCAAATAGGCCAATTCAAAACTCGGAAATAGCTTTTCCCTTGAAATTTGCCTCCACACGGCTCAAATCTAACCAAAATCGACTCAATAACATCAAACAATGCTAGGGAATTCAACTGCAATAGGTAAAGTTAAGATTTTTACAGTTTTTTCAAAAAGTCAACCCGAAGCCCGCCCGATCAAAACACGGGTCCAATGGTAGATTACGTCTACCCATGACCCCACGAGTTCATATGTGATTAGTTTCAAAATTCGAGTCCAAATCGACTCTCAAAATTCAATTTCTTATTTTTAAAAAACATGACAAAGTTTCATAAATTTCTACTTTGATTCACATGGTTTTGATGTTAAAATCTAAGATATGTTGATGAAATATGATTAGAAATATATTAAAATCACTTATCTAAGGTTTGCAGGTGAAAATCCCCGCTCCAAATCGTCTCCTACCGAGTCTATGGTTCAAAAATGAGAGAAAAAGTTCAAAAATCCTGTCTCCCAACCCTTTAACCAGTTGCAAATGTCGCATTTGCGACACAGGGTTCGCATTTGCGAACCCTTGCAATTGCGAACCAAGGCTCGCTTTTGCGAACCCTGAAAGACTTAGCTTTAATCGCAATTGCAATATAGTCTTCGCCATTGCGAACTGGGGCCCTTCGCAAAAGCGAACTATTGCTCGCAATTGCGAACTCTGTGATTTTCCTACTGGCTTCACAAATGCGAATGGGAGGTCACAATTGCGACATCAACCCCTCACCCGTCACCTTCGCAAATGCGAACCTGGTGTTCGAATTTGCGACACCAAAGCACCAGACATCAGTTTCCTGTAATTTTTAATCCAAACCTCTCTGGATCATGTCCGACACTCATCCGAGCCCTCGGGGCAACAAACCAACCATCCACACAAGTCTAAAAATATTATACAAACTCGCTCGGACAATCAAAACACAAAAATAACATCTAAAACTACGAATTGAACTCTAAAATGCACGATTTTCAAATAAGTTTTCAAGAACTTTTAAACTTGTAACTAAGCGTTTGATTCCTATCAAATCAACTCCGAACGATGCCAAATTTTGCAGACAAGTTCTAAGTGCCATAACGGGCCTATTACAAGTGCCAAAATCAAATTCGGAGCTCGGTAGCTAAAAGTCAACCTACGGTCAAACATTTCAACTTCAAATCGCCAAATTTCGGCAAATCAACACAATTCAACCTACGGACTTCCAAAATCAATTCCGGGCATATGCCCAAGTCCGAAATCATGATATGAAGCTATCAGAGTCATAAAAGCACAGTTCCGATGTCGTTTCCACAAAAGTCAAAGTTTGGTCAATATTTTCACATTTAAACTACTAAGTCAAGAATCAAGGGTCCAAATTAACCCGAAAGCATCCCGGACGAAACTAACCAACCCCGTAAGTCATAAAGAGACAAACACACAAGTGTGAAGCAATAAAAGGGGTAATGGGGCACAATTACACAAAACAACTGATTGGGTTGTTACATTCTCCCCTCTTAAAACAAATGTTCTACCTCGAACGTGCATAAGGACATACCTGAAGTGGTGAAGAGATGAGGATAACGACTTCGCATGGCGTGCTCGGTCTCCCAGGTCGCCTCCTCGACCGGATGACCCCTACATTGAACCATCACTGAAGCAATATCCTTTGATCTCAGCTTCCGGACCTATCAGTTCAAGATAGATACGGACTCCTCAATTTAAGTCAAATCCTCATCCAACTGAACTGTGCTGAAGTCTAGAACATGGAACGGATCACCATAATACTTCCGGAGCATAGAGACATGGAACACCGGATGAACCGCTGACAAACTAGGTGGCAAGGCAAGCTTGTAGGCCACCTCTCCAACCTTCTCAAGGATCTCAAAAGGTCCGATACACCTAGGGCTGAACTTGCCCTTCTTTCTGAACCTCATCACACTCTTCACGGGTGAAATCCGGAGCAAGACTCGCTCTCCAACCATGAATGAAACATCGTGAACCTTCCGATCCGCATAGCTCTTCTGTCTTGATTGGGCTATACGAAGCGGATCCTGGATCATCTTGACCTTCTCCAAAGCATCTCGAACTAGATCCATGCCTAATAACTTAGCCTCTCCTGGCTCAAACCACCCAACTGGAGAACGACACCGTCTCCCATATAGAGCCTTATACGGAGCCATCTGGATACTCGACTGATAGTTTTTGTTGTAGGCAAACTTCGCAAGTGGCAAGAGCTGACCCCAAGCACCCCCGAAATCCATAACACAGGCACCTACCATATCCTCCAATATCTGAATAGTGCGCTCGGACAGTCCATCCGTCTAAGGGTGAAATGTTGTGTTGAACTCAACTTGTGTGTCTAGCTCACAAATTACAGCCTTCCAAAAACGTGAGGTGAACTGCATACCCCGGTCAGAGATTATAGATAACAGTAAGCAATGAAGTCGGACAATCTCGCGGATATAAACCTAAGCCAGTTGCTCTGAAGAATAGGTAGTCACTAATAGAATGAAATGAGCCAACTTGATCAACCTGTCCACAATCTCCCATACTACATCAAACTTCTTCCGAGTCCGTGGGAGCCCAACAACGAAGTCCATGGCGACACACTCCCGTTTCCACTCAGGAATCTCAAGCGGCTAAAGCAAACCACCCAATCGCTGATGCTCATACTTCACCTACTGACAATTTAGGCACCAAGCTACATACTCCACTATGTCTTTCTTCATCCTCCTCCACCAATAGTGCTGCCTCAAGTCTTGATACATCTTAGAGGCACCCGGATGAATGGAGTACCGCGAACTGTGGTCCTCCTAAAGAATCAACTCACACAAACCATCCACATTGGGCACACATAACTGGCCCAGCATCCGCAACACACCGTCATCCCCAATAGTAGCCTCCTTGGCATCGCCTTGCTGAACTGTGTCCTTAAGGACTGGCAGATGAGGACTTCATACTGATGCTCTCTGATACGGTCATATAGAGAAGAATAGGAAATCACGAAGGCAAGAACTCGACTGGGCTCCGAGACATCCAATCTAACAAATTGGTTGGCTAAGGCCTGAACATCCAATGCTAATGGCCTCTCTGCTACCTGTAGATATGCTAAACTACCCAAACTTTACGCCTTTTGACTCAAGGCATCAGCCACCATATTGGCCTTCCTGGGATGATATAGTATGGTGATATCATGGTACTTAAGTAACTCTAACCACCTCTGCTGCCGTAAGTTAAGATCTTTCTATTTGAACATATGCTGAAGACTCCAGTGATCGGTAAAGACCTCGCAAGGAACACCGTACAAATAATGCCGCCTGTCTTCAATGCATGAACAATGGCTACCAAATCCAAATCGTGGACTAGATAATTCTTCTCCCGAGTCTTCGGCTGTCTAGACGCATAGGTAATCACCCTACTATTCTGAATCAACACCGCGACAAGGCCGATACGTGATGCATCACAATACAATATAAGACCTCGAGCCCGTAGGTAACACTAACATTGAGGCTGTGGTCCAAGCAGTCTTGAGCTTTTAAAAGCTCACCTCAAACTCCTAGGTCCAAATGAAAAGAGCACCCTTCTGGGTCAGTCTGGTCATGGGTGCAGCAATAGATGAGAAACCCTCTACGAAACGACGATAATACCAGCCAAACCAAGGAAACTCCGGATCTCAATAACTGAAAATTGTCTAGGCCAACTCTGACCGCCTCAATCTTCATTGGATCTACTTTGATCCCCTCACTTGACACCACATGACCCAAAAAAACCGCCGAATCAAGCCATAATTCACACTTTGAGAACTTTCCATATAACATCTTCTCTCTCAAGGTCTGGAGCACGATCCTCAAATGCTGCTCATGATCTTCCCGACTGCAGGAGTATACCAAGATGTCGTCAATAAACATGATGACGCATGAATCGAGATAAGGCTAGAATAACATTATTCATCAAGTACATAAATATTGCTGGGGCATTGGTCAACCCAAATGACATCACGGGGAACTCGTAGTCACCTTACGGAGTCCAAAGGCACTCTTCAGAATATTCGGATCTTGAATTTTCAACTGATGATATCCTGACCGCAAATCAATCTTGGAGAACACTTTTGCACCCTGTAGCTGATCAAATAGGTCATCAATGTGCGGTAATGGATACTTGTTCTTCATAAAAAGATCGGAGCAACCCTACGGCGACACGCTAGGCCGAATGAATCCCTTATCAAGCAACTCTTGCAACTGCTCCTTTAATTCTTTCAACTCTGCTAGGGCCACATGATATGGTGGAATAGAAATGGGCTGAGTGCCCAACAACAAGTCAATACCAAAATCGATGGCCATATCGGGCAGTATGCCCGGAAGATCTACTGAAATTACATTTGGAAAGTATCTCACCACCGAAACTGACTCAACAGTAGGAGTATCAGCACTGACATCTCGCACAAAGTCTACATAAGAATTACACCCCTTCACAACTATCTGCTGAGCCTTTAGAAATGAGATAACCCTGCTAAGAACATAATCCAATGCACCCCTCCACTCTAATTGTGGTAAACCTGGCATAGCCAGCGTTACAGTCTTGGAATGACAATCAAGAGCATGATAGGGCGACAACTAGTCCATGCCTAAGATAATATCAAAGTCTACCATACTAAGTAACAACAGATCAACCCTGGTCTCAAAACAACCAATAACAACTAAACCAGACCTATACACACAGTCCACAATAATAGAATCTCCCACAAGTGTGGACACATAAACAAAAGAACTCAAGGAATCACAAGACACCTCCAAAAATAGAGCAAAGTAAGATGACACATATGAATAAGTAGATCCCGGATCAAATAAGATTGATGCATCTCTATAGAAAACTAGAACCACACCTATAATGACTGAGTTTGAAGCAACTGCCTCTGTCCTACTCGGAAGATCATAGAATCTGGCATGGCCTCCCCCTATAGGGCAACCTCTACCCGCCCATCCCCCACCCCTAGCTGACTATGTGGGTGGAGTGGCGACTAGGGCAGCAACCATGGCCTGCGAAGTCTGCGGACCTGACTGAATCCGTGGAGCCTGAGTAGTCTAGGAAGGTGCACCCCAACTGAGTCTGGGGCAGTCTCTGACCATGTGGCAGGTATCACCACCCTCAAAACAATCTCTCGAAAGGCATGGCGGGTATGAACATCCTCAAAACAAGCTCTCGAAGGGCGTGGTAACTGCGACTAGCTCAGGCCTGGTCGGCTAGACTGACCGCTGAAGGCACCCCGTGCAAGAGGTGCACTAGAAAGTGGTTGAGAAAAGTGCGCAACCTGAGATCTCAGAATAACCAGAGCACCACTAGAAGCTGGAAGTGCTAAGTGAACTAGACGGCTCACATAGCCCTTACCATGACAGGCTGAAGTTGCAGCGTGACCACCACTAAATCCTCCCGTGCCACGAGACCTCTTTGCCTCTCTATCATCCATATCACGGTCTCGCATGCCCTCTAATATCAATGCAATCTCAACCACATATTGATACGGAGTGTCTGACTCCAACTCCCTAGCAATGTTGTATCTATTACTCTGGTTGAGCCCGTCGATGAATCGACGGACTCGCTCCCTGACTGTGGCCACCAAGGTTGGTGCATGCCTGGACAAATCACTGAATCGAATGACATACTCCGACAATGACATAGTACCCTGGCGCAGCCGTTCAAACTCCACGCGCCAAGAATCCCGAAGGGCCTGAGGAACAAACTCTCTCAAGAAAACTCTAAAAACTGATCCCAATCTTAGGGAATAGGAGCTGCCCCACGTCAATCTTGAAACCCGACATGATAGAAGCAATGAGGATCGCCTTCTCTAGACTGATGTCGGTCTCATTTCTCGTTGGCATTATATGAGAACAGATAAAGCTTAGCCAATACCGACTCTTTTGGGTGAAATCCCTCTTGTGAAACTTCTGGCCTGATGCAATCCAGGGTGGATTTCCCTTGGCTGTGATAGAGGCTACACAAGCACGCTCAGATTCCTTATTTTCAATTTTGCGTCATATTCTGCCACGCCTGATTCCCAGGATTCAAAATATGCATCATTGATTGATTGGGGACCACAAGATACTACAAATCCTCGGACTGTGACAAGGTAGAGTGTACACGGCTTCTCTTTTGTTCATTGGTCCTGGATGCGGCATATGTAGCATAGAACTCCCTAACAATAGTCTCATTGTAATCTCCTGGAGCCTTAGTGAAGAACTCCAATCCCCTCTTTTGTATGGTGTCTAGCACGTGGAGGTAGTGTTCTTTAAGACCGTTCATACTTAGATGTTTTTCTTTGATGATCCTTCTTTTTGCTTAGCCGTCTCTGTATCTATTCCAAAACCCGGTGATCAGAAACCTGAGATCGCCACTAATTTTTCTATGTGCCTCGGCCTGGAGTTCAACTAGTGGCACAAGGTCAAGCTGTGCCTCCTCCTCTTTAAACTGGGAGGCAGGCTCAGATGAATTCCTGGATGTGCCAGGCCACTTGCGTTGGAATTGTTGTGATTGTGGGCTTATAGCTGTAGCCCGCCTCTTTCCCTTGAGTGGCGGGTGCTCTCGATGTTAGGGATTTCTTTGGTGTCATTCCTGTTAATTAACGTGATGTAGTGCATGGTAAGACATGCGTGCCATATGGCAAAGAAATGAGAGACAAAAAAATGTTCTGCGGACCACTTATGCGATTGCAGAATAAATCTGGTGACCGCAAAATGTGCGCGTAATAGGCCCTATTAGAAGCATAAATTTATGCGGGCCGCAGAAGTGGTTGCAGACTGAGTTAGTAATCCCAGATCGATCGCATTTTGGGCCTCAAATCTCAGCTTATTCTGTTGGACTATGCGATCGTTATGCGGTCCGCAAACCAGTTCTGCGACCGCAGACTCAACCGCACATTGGTTTCTACAAAACACCCAAGCATACATTATGCGATGATTCTGTGGACCACAAAACAGTTATGCGGACCGCAAAGATCATCTTCTCCACATAGAAATGTGAAGAAATCGCCCACAGACTACATTGCACAACTCATATTTTTTTATACTACACAGCTAATGCACAATTTCACGAAATAATTACCTAAAAAACAATGTTAGATCAATTTTAAGTACCACCCATCAATTCCCACTGTGTATTTCCAACAATCACTAACACTTACATTCAAATTAGTAACCCCAACTCTAACCCCCCCTAATTTTAGCACATATTTCCTCCCAATGTAGATTCCTAGTACGAAAAACAGGAAGCAAGGTAGAGAGAGAAGGGTATCATGGATGAGACTGAAGAATGAGGCGAGTAAAATTACACAGCAATCTTCACATCAACTGAACAAGAGGAGGGTCGGAAAGTCACATACCAGATCGTGGGAAGATTGAGCAAGTCTCTTTGATGTGAATCGTGTGAGCAAGGTGAGCCTTTCTCTTTTCTTTTTCTGTGTTTTTCGCTTTTTTTTTTTGCTGCTTTTTTTTTTTAGAGTAGATAGACAGAAATGAGAGAGAATGAGGGTAGGGTTTAATACCTGAGGATTCTGCGGTGAAATTACCATCGCAAAACATATTATGCGGTCGCATATGTTTTTTGCACTGGATTAGTACCTGGGAGGTGTGCAATAGATGTACGCTCAAATTACACCTATATAAATGATGTAAGGCGATCGATGTCAAATATAATAACCCAATTAGGTTGAGGTCAATCCCACAAGGAATAAGTGTGAAAAGGTTACTTGAATAGTGTGAAACTTGACTTAAGCCGTAGTTCTACTCCGTTAGTTTAAAAAGAGTTTTATAATTATGAATTGTCAAGAAAAGCTATTTTGTTAAGAGAATTTGATTAAGAAACCAAGGTTGTGTCCCCATTAATGGAATGTAATGCTATCGGTGTTAATATGATATATTTCTAATGGAAGGCCCTTTGATATGCAAATGGTTCCTAAATGACTACCCAATATTTTTCAATAATTAGGTAGTATATCCTTTTTATGATTTTTTCAAATATAAAAGAGTTACAATTAAGAACAACCAATTTATGCCTAGTAGAACCCACTTATCCCTAAGCGATTCTATTAAACAAGCTTTAAAAGCTTGATTTCTTGATATTCAATTCTACCAAACCCTAACCCACTTTTCCAAGTAAAGATAGAGTAAAACGACACTAGTCAATGTTTGTAACCATCAACAATAAATGAAGCATGAGAAATGAATAGAATTCAACCAACCATTATATATATATTCAATGGTAAACCTCCGTTAACATTACATACACTTAAGGTCCACAACTTTAGTATTTAAAGTTAGCTACTCATACTAGAATACAAGAATAAATTAAGATAAGTGTATATATATATATATATATATATATATATATATATATAAAACACAAATTAATAATTATTAAAAATATTGGTATGTTTTTTATAAAAATAATAGAAGGCTTATCTCTTTAAAGTTTATTTTGATGAATTTAAAATTATAATTTTGAAAAAGATGTACATTATTTAAATTTTTAGTAAAATACATAATGAGAAAACTAATCAAATATCATAGTAGAAAAGCATGTACGAAAAGAGGGGGATAAAGATAATTTTATAATATTTATATTTTGAATTAATTAATAAATAAAATAAAAATAAGTAACACTCAAGAAAATTATAGATAAATTTAGTCAACCGAAGAATTCTGAACATTACAACATAAGTTAAAAAAAAAAAGAATTCGAGAGTAAGAAAATTTATATCTATATTATATTAAAAGAGAAGTAATTAAAATATTATGCCAATTGATAAGTTAATAACAAGTCATATTAGTAAATGTATAGTACTAAGTAGTTGCTAATTTAATACTAATAAAGAATAAATAAGGAATAAATAATTTATTTTATTAGTATGTAATGTGTATCCCTTGATTTTGTATAACTTTTGTTATATTTCTGTATACTATATTAAATACTCCACCCGCTTCAATTTAGATGAGTTAGTTTGACTCGATACGAAGTTTAAGAAGAAGAAGAATACTTTTAAAACTGGCGGTCTTAAAAACTTAAGTGGTAAAAGCTTTGTGGGACCATGACATTTGTGTGATTATAAAAGCTTCTTATTAAGGGTAAATGGAGTAAATTAAGAGTTTAAAGTTGAATTGTTTTCAAATTTAGAAATGTGTCATTTATTTTGTAATTGAATAAAAAAGAAAATACCTCATCTAATTTGAAACAGAGGGACTAATAAACAACTAAATTTTTTAAAATAATATGATATACTATTAAATTATAATTAATACAGATATTTAATTTTTTTTTTTGTTATAAAGATTTTAAAAGTGTTTTTCGGAGATAAACCCGTCTCGACATAGAAAGAAGAGAGATTTGCGAGAGAGAGAGGGGGGTAAGTAATCCTATCACCATTCAATTGATCTCCTTGATTTAGCGTTTGATTACGAAATAATCTTACTTTTGAGTCCCAATGGCTGTTGTATGCAATTTGCAGGAGGTACCATTGGAATATTCAGAAAGAGTAACTGTATAATAATAATAATTTAATGGAAGAAGTGGTAAGAAGCTACTCTATCGGATTTGATTTTTGAATTTCGGTCATGTTTATCAATCTGCAATTAATAAATACCGGGATTCGTTTGGAATCAGAAAAAGGATGATAATCTAAAGCTTGTACAAGAAAGAATTGAGCGTGATCCCGCTGCTCACAGGATCCTATCGTCGAAGGTGGGCCATGATTTGTTGCTTCAGTTTAAAACCTTCTGCCATGGTTAAAATGTGCATATGACCAATGGACTCTTTTAGGCACAAGAATCTGAACTCCAATGTGATCATGCTACATTACAAACTAAGGTTGATGAGTTTGACCAACTACTGCAAAGAGGCAAAGAGGGAAACCTTTTGGACCATACTTTTAGGGATTCCAGTGAGAAGCTTCATTCTGCAAAGAGGGTAAGTCATGGAATTAAGTTTTGTTTCTTAAAGGAAAATGTGTAAAATGGGCACTTGGTCCATTTTCAACTAGAAGAAAACAGTATCAGTGTGAAATCCAAAAACTATTTTCTTTATCATTCTATTTTCCTTTTCTAATTCAGCTTCATAAATTTGGCAAAAGTGGTTATAATTTTTCCTTTATCACTTTCCTGTATTGAGTTTAAGCTTCTGATGTAAATGTTGTATCCTATCATGTGGATTTATGTTTCGTTATTTTCGATGGTGATACTATTGTTATCTAAACCTAGTTTCAAATAATTAGCCTAGTTTGTAGTTTCAACTCCAACTTCGTGTGATTCAATGAGATGTTATTTGCTATATTAAATTAAAAATTAGATGAGTTTGGCTTGTTAAGTTTGTACAAGATTTACCGTTAGTTAGGATTGATTTTATTTATTTGTAATTACACACTTACCATACTGTAAAAACTTGTAGTTGCTATATATTCCCAGCCAAGCTCAAAGGAATAATCAAACTTTTGAGTTGAATCCTCTCTAATCTCTCTACTCATGCCATTCAACGATTAAGGAATCCAAGTCAACTATTGGAATTTGGCTCTAGGCCATCCAACCATAACCTAGGGTGAGGTCTTGATTCAACCATTCTATTCCCATCCTGCCTTTAGGTCATTAATACCATTTATGATTATTCAATACCATTTAGTCCACCAAACCACTATTTGGATTCAACATTACATCATAACAACCTCCATAAATCCCCCTAAGTGAGTATATCTCAACCTTTGAACAATGACCAAACTCCACCATATATCGTCTACCTATATTATTATAGCTCATACAACAAGCCCAAGAAAGCGAAATTACCTCAAGGTAGCAAAATCCCAACTTCTTGATTTTTGAAGAAAGTTTGTGGAATTTGGGTTTCTAGGCAAAATCATATGTTTTTGGAGGTTGAGATTCACTTTAATGTGCATTAAATAATCCAAATGACTTAATGATCTCACCTTTTTGGTTGGATCAAGCCTTGGGGAAAATTCTTTATAGAAGTTGCGTCCTTGCTCAAAACTTCGAGAATTGGGAACAAAACCCGACTCTCAGCTTTTATTGTGCTAAGGCCTGATACCAGTTAGCTATGGTGCCATCGCATGATTAAAGTCTCTTCTTCACATCGTGTGGCCTTGCCATTCATGTCAGCCTACCACATGGGCTTCATGCACTTGCCACTCAGTGGCCTTCAAGTGTGTTGCCTCACCTTGTGAACTCCCTCATCCTAGATCATGTTCCACGAGGTGGGTCATGCGGACACACTATATCATGTTCCACGAGGTGGGTCATGCGGACACACTATAGCGTGATCGACCTGTAGCTGATCCAACTTTTAAATTTCATAAGTTTCCTTTTTGCTATGATATTCACCCGTGTCACCTCCAACTCACTTCCACCACCCAAATCAACATCCGCTTCAATATTCAAACGTCATAATCAATTATTATCAATAAACATCAAGCAATTGGCTCATTTTAATTAATGACATGAGTTTAAGTGTATGTAAAAATTTGTGGGGCATATGGATTGACCCCGGATGCATAGCCACAAGCTTTGTCAGTTGGAAGGCGAGCTAGCAGATGTTCCTAACAAATCCTTGAGGACCTTGGATTCAATACATTTGTAACAAGCTTGGACTTTATGATATGTATGCTCCAACTTGAGGAGTGGTAAGACTGTATGAGAGTTACTATTAATTGGAGATTGATTTTATTTGGAATTTGATTATGATTTGATTCGTAATTTTTGCTTTCCAATTACCATACTTTAAACTCTTGTAGATTACTCTAAATTTCCTACCGAACTTGACAGAATAATCGAACTTTTGAGTTGAGTCCTCTCTAATTTCTCGTGGCTGACCAATTTGAGAGCTTTTCTCTGACATGCCACAGACAAAAGTTTATTCTTTGTTTGTGCGGCTTGAATGTTCATTACACATACCTAGATGTTGCTTCAGTTTCACCGAAGTTATAAAGAACTTGATGGACCCTGAATTAAATCAACTTTTTTATTTAGTCAATGTTTTGTGGTCTTGGCTTGTTGCTTTGTGAGTCTTCTGTATGTCACTCCTACATTAGTATGCCCCTTTCCATTTTGTGTTTGGAGATATTAGTTGTTACTCGGATTTTGAAGAATCTAGTCGATAAGCTTATTTAAAAAAGAAGAATTACTAGTTGGTAAGGACTGATATTGTAATTACTAGATTGTGCTTTACCCCCAAAAAGGAAGTAATAAATCCACACTTGTTTAGAGCGGATGTCTAGAAACACCAAGAATCTAAGGTAGCTTTTGGCTCAAAGAAGGTAATCTAAGATGAAAGTACGATCTTGAGGATATAAATTCTCTGTGCTAGCCTTGATGGTTATGGTAGGAATGGAAGATCATTATTGGTATTAAGAGGATGCTTTTGACATTTGTCTTCTATAGCCTGGTGTTATTTGCAGTTTTCAACTGATTATAAGCTTTAAATTACATGCATGTTTCTGAAAAAGAATTCTTTTCAACTGTTTCACACAAGTGAAATCACATGTCAGAAAACAAAACTAGTGAAATCACCTCCAAATTGGACTAATTTGAAATCCATCTGAGGACTATGTTTAAGAGCAGACAAAAGCTTGAAGTCAGTGGTAAATGTAGAGGATAAATGTGGATTCGATGTATAAGTGTTTCAGTTAATCTGATGAAGATCTAGCTAAAAGTCAAATTTTATGGCTCAAGGGTTTTAAGCTTCTCTTAAGTAGGTGAGTGGAAATCTATATTCTCATTGACTTTTCCTTGTTTCTAGGACATTAATTTTTCATGCCTTCCTTCAGAATTCCACTTTCGTTAGTATGAGTATAAGAGTTAGTATTTAGTAATCTAGAAATTTTAAGGGATTGAAAAAAACTAGGACCAAATCTTGCTTTGGATGCATATGAAGTATAGTTAGGCCAAGCGTTCGTTGCGGTCATTGATCAACAATAACTGATCAATGAAGACAAAAAAAGGATGATAGAAATTGTCTCGTGAAATCAAGGAGATAAAGCCATCTAAAAATGTGAAGATTTTTCTCTTTTCATATCTCCGGTCAACATATATGTGGATTTTGGTCCACTAATAACTTTGCATTCTGCAAAAGTCCTTAGTAGTATACTACAACACCCTAACTTTTACTGTCTCTTTGAATGATGCCAATTTGAGAGTTAAATGCATAGTTATTTCCCTATGATAGGAAAAATATATACTCCCTAAAGAAACAGAGAACTAAAGGCTTGCAAGATGTTTCTTTAGTTCTGGTAAATATCATAAAGCTTTAGTATTCATAGGCTTTAATGCCTTACCCAGCTCTGGTCTTTAACATGGATCTTCGTTTCTTCTTCTACACTTCTTGCATCCCTCAAGATAAACCCGATCTTGATGCATTTTCTTTCTTTTCAGCTTTAAAAAATATAATGTCAAGTGGACATCTCTGGGTATTAATTGCTTTTGTCTGTAGAGTTTTCAATCATCGAGGAAAAGTCGACAGCAAACTTGGACTATTTGTTAGATAGCCGAAGGTCACGTGAGTTGTACAACACGGAAAAGTCTCATTAATTATCACTAAAGTGTTTTACAATGCCCTATTTATCTACAGTAATTACATAATACCAAATATTTATTCTCCGATGTGGGACACTACACATATTATTAACTATCTAATATTACTAACTATCTAATGCTTCCCCTTAAGCTGGTGCATATAAATCATATGTACTGAGCTTGTTACAGATGTAATTAATACGAGAAATAGTAAGGGACTTGGTGCTGGTAAAAATATCTGCAAGCTGATCATACGACTTTACAAACTTTGTAATAATATCTCCTGAGAGTATCTTTTCTCTGACAAAGTGACAGTCAATCTCAATGTGTTTATTCCTCTCACGGAACACCGGATTTGATGCAATATGAAGTGCAACTTGATTATCACACACCAGTTCCATCTAGCTGATTTCTCCGAACATTAATTCCTTGAGCAACTGTCTGATCCAAACTAGCTCACATGTTGCCATAGTCATGGCTTGGTATTCTGCTTATGTGCTAGATCGAACACCTACATTTTATTTCTTACTTTACAAGAGACCAAATTACCTCCCACTAAAACACAATATCCAGACGTAAAACGCCTATCGGAAAGTGATCCTGCCCAATCAGCATCTGTGTATCCAACAATCTTCTTATGGCCTCGATCCTCGAATAGTAGTCCTTTGCCTGGAGCTGATTTTATATACCGGATCCTAGTGATTACCACAGGGAGAGTCCATAAACTGACTTACAACACTCACAGGAAAGGAAATATCAGGTCTAACTGTGAGGTAATTCAATTAGCCAACCAACCATCTATATCTCGCAGGATCGCTAAGAGGCTCCCCCTATTCTGGCAGAAGCTTAGCATTCAGATCCATAGGGGTGTCAAGAGGTCTGCAACCCATCATTTCTGTCTCCTCAAGAATGTCTAAGGCATACTTCCGCTGTGAAATAACAATTCTTGAGCTAGACTGGGCTACTTCAATACCTAGAAAATACTTCAATCTGCAGTAATAATAATATCATCAACATAAACCACCCGATAAATACACAGATTAAGAGCAGAATGCCGATAAAATACAGAGTTATCAGCTTCACAATGAGTCATGCCGAACTACTGAATAATTGTGTTGAACTTACCAAACTAGGCTCGAGAAGACTGCTTCAAACCATAGAGTGACCTGTGCAATCGACATACAAGACCACTAAACTCCCCTTGAGCAACAAAACTAGGTGGTTGCTCCACATAAACTACTTCATCAAGATCACCATGAAGAAAAACATTCTTAATGTCTAACTGGTAAAGAGGCCAATGACGAACAACAGTAATAGATGGAGAAAACAGATGCTTCTTTAGCCATGGTGGCGAGAGTGTCACCGTAAACAAGTCCAAATATTTGAGTATAACTTTTCGCAACAAGACAAGCCTAGGCCAATCAACCTGGCCATTTGGGGTGACTTTGACTATATAAACGCAACGACAACCAACAGTAGACTTACCTGAAGGAAGAGGAACAAGCTCTCAAGTACCACTCGCATGTAACGCAGACATCTCGTTAACCATAGCCTGTCACCATCCTAGATGAGAAAGTGCCTCATCTGTAGACTTAGGGAGAGAAAAAACGGATAAAGATTATACAAAAGCATAATGGGGTAATGACAGACGATGGTAACTTAAACCGGCATAATGGGAATTAAGATTAAGTGTGGATTATATTCCTTTTCAAAGTGCAATCGGTAGACTAGAAGGAGACAAGTTTGCAGTAGGTGCAGAATCTAGTGCAAGTCGTGAATCATCTGGGCTTGATGCGGGATGCGGACAATGATGATAAGTCAAGAGTGGTGGCCTTGTGGCTGGGGATGTAGGGGAAGCAATAGTAGACCTATGACCTCAGGTATATCAGGATGATCAAAATAAGTATAGTTGAGACTCAAAGAATGTGACATCGGCTGACATAAGATACCTACGAAGATCAGGTGAGTAGCATCAATATCCCTTTTGAACTCGATAATAACCAAGGAAGACATGCTTGAGAGCATGATGGGCTAATTTATCGTTTCTGAGAGCTAAGTTATAGACAAAACATGTACTCCCAAAAACACGAGGAGAAGAGAGTATAAGAGTGACTTAGTGAACAATACTAAGTGTGGAGTCTGATTCTGGATGGAAGATGAAGGCATCTTATTAATCAAGTAACAAGCTGTAAGAACTGCATTGCCCCAAAAACGCAGCGGAACGTGGGACTGAATGAGGAGTGTGCGAGCAATTGCAATGAGATGCCTATTCTTTCTTTGTGCTACCCCATTTTGCTAAGGAGTATATGGACAAGATGTGTGATGGATAATTCCTTAAGAAGTCATAAACTGTTGAAACTGAGAGGATAAGTATTCTAAAGCATTATCGATACGAAAAGTGCGAATAGAAACACCAAACTGATTTTTAATTTCAGCACAAAAACTTTGGAATATTGAAAACAACTCAGAACGATCTTTCATTAGGAAAATCCAATACATTTTAAGTAATCATTAATGAAACTAATAAAATAATGAAATCCTAAGGTTGAACTGACTGCACTACTCTTAGCACTACGCGGAAAGGTGGCTCAGGTATGTTTCCCATGTTGACACGACTCACAATCTAATGTAGACAAACTAGGCACCATCTCTGAAGCTTGAATAAAGTCGGATGTCCTAAACGTTTATGAATTAGGTCCGAAGGATCTGTAATTGGACATGCTGTGGAGGGATTGAGTAAGTTAAGGTAGTAAAGGCCTTGTGATTCACGACCTGTGCAAATCGTCTATCCTGTATTGCGATCTTGCTTAACAAAAGAATCATCAATAAAATATATACCACAATGGAGGGCACAAGTCAAACGACTATAAGATGCAAGATTAAAAGGACATCTAGGGACATAAACCCTCAGGGGTTGGCCTGGTGGCAATAGACTTGAGCCTTGGGGTTTGCTCCCTTTCAAGGTCTCAAGTTCGAAACCCACTGGGTGCAAACAATTTCTGAGGGCCATCGGACTGGGTAAAACCTGAATTAACCGTGGTGCACTTGCGGGAAACTCCTTGCCGAGGGCTTGTGCACCCCCGGGATTAGTCGGGGCTCTTAGAGACTCGGACACCCGGTGCAAATAAAAAAAAAAGGACATCTAGGGACATAAAGAACAAAATCTAAAGTGTCAGAGGATAGAGGATTAACTTGTTCAACTCCTTTTGCTTTTATTTGGACTCCATTGGCTAAAATAACATTAGGAAGAGACTGTTGTGAGAATGCACGGGAGAAAAATCTATTATTGATATTCTATTATATTAAGTGTTATACAATAGCCCTATTTATAACTATACGCAATACATATTCTACTCCTATTCCATGTGGGACTAGGGTTATTTACATAACTATCTAACACTCCCCCTCTAGCTGGTGCATACAAATCATATGTACCGAGCTTGTTACATATATAACTAATACTAGGATCAGTGAGGGACTTGGTGAAAATATCTGCAAGCTGATCATTCGACTTCACAAACTTTTTAGCAATATCTCCTGAGAGTATCTTTTCCCTGACGAAGTGACACTTAATTCTCAATGTGTTTAGTTCTCTCATGGAACACCGAATTTGATGCAATATGAAGAGCAACTTGATTATCACACACAAGTTTTATCTTGCTGATCTCACCAAATTTCAATTCCTTGAGCAAATGTTTGATCCAAACTGGCTCACATGTTACAACAGCGATTACTCGATATTCTGCTTTTACACTAGACCGAGCAACCACACTCTGTTTCTTGCTCTTCTACGACACTAAATTACTTCCTACTAAAACACAATATCCAGATGTAGAACGTCTATTAGAAGGTGATCCTGCCCAGTCAACATTTGAGTATCCAACAATTTGCTCATGGCCTCAATCTTCAAATAATAATCCTTTGCCTGGAGTTGATTTTATATATCGAAGAATGCGGACAATTGTATCCCAATGACTATCACCGGGAGAATCCATAAACTGGCTCACGACACTCATATAAAAGGAAATATCAGGTCTAGTCACTGTGAGGTAATTTAATTTACCAACCAACCGCCTATATCTTGCAGGATTGCTAAGCGGCTCCCCCGTCCTGGCAGATGTTTAGAATTCAGATCCATAGGAATGTCAACAGGTCTACAACCTGTTATTCCTGTCTCCTCAAGAATGTGTAAAGCATACCTCCGTTGCAAAATTACAATAGCTGAGCTAGATTGAGCGATCTCAATGCCCAGAAAATACTTTAATCTGCCCAGATCCTTAGTCTGAAAGTGCTGAAAGAGATGTTGTTTCAATTGAGTAATACCATCCTGATCATTGCGGTAATAATAATATCATCAACATAAACCACCAGATAAATATAGAGATTTGAAGCAGAATGCCGATAAAACACAGAGTGATCAGCTTCTCTACGAGTCATGCCAAACTTCTGAATAACTGTGCTGAACTTACGAAACTAAGCTCGAGGAGACTGCTTTAGATCATAGAGGGACCGACGCAACCGACATACAAGGCCACTAGACCCCCCCGAGCAACAAAACTAGGTGGTTGCTCCATATAAACCTCATCCTCAGGATCACCATGAAGAAAAGCATTCTTAATGTCCAACCGATATAGAGGCCAATGGAAAACAACCACCATGGATAGAAAAAAGGCGGACTGATGCTATTTTAGCTACGTGAGAGAAAGTATCACTGTGATCGAGCCCAAATATCTAAGTATATCCTTTGGCAACAAGACGAGCCTTAAGTCGATCAACTTGACCATGTGGACCAACTTTGACGGCATACAGCCAACGACAACCAGCAGTAGATTTACCCGGAGGAAGAGGAACAAGCTCCCAAGTACCACTCATATGTAAAGTAGACATCTCGTCAATCATAGCCTGTCGCTATATTGGATGAGACATTGCTTCACCTATAGACTTAGGGATGGAGACAGAGGACAAAGATGATACAAACGCATAATGGGGTGATGACTGACGATGGTAACTTAAACCGACATAATGGGGATTAAGATTAAGTGTGGATCGTATACCTTTCCAAAGTATAATCGTTTGACTAGAAGGAGACAAATCCGCAATAGGAGTAGAGTTAGGTGCAGTTTGTGAATCAACCGGGTCTGATGCTGGGTGCGGACGATGATGACAAGCCAGGAGTGGTGGAGCTGTAGAAGGTTAAACTAGATTAGTGATGGAACTAGAGCTATAGGTGGTGGGGCTGGAACTGGAGTTGTAGGTGGTGGAGCTGGAGCTGTAGAGGAAGATGAATGGGAGATAATGACCGAATCTCCAAAAGATGAAATTGGTAGCACCTCAGAAATATCTAAGTAATTACTTAGATTGTGAAGTATGATTGGCTTTCAAGGAGGGTAACATCAACAAACATAAAGTATCGCTGGAGGTTAGATGCATAGCATTGATATCCCTTTTACGTTCTTGAATAAGCCAGATACACGCACTTAAGAGCACAGGGAGCTAACTTATCTTTTCCTGGAGTAAGGTTATGAACAAAACATGTGCTCCCAAAGACACGAGGTGGAAGAGAGAACAAAAGTGAACGGGAAACAAGACAGAGAATGGAACTTGATTTTGGATAGCTGAGGATGGCATACGATTAATAAGATAACAAGACGTAAGAACTGCATCCCCCAAAAACGCAATGGAACGTGAGATTGTATGAGCAGGGTACGAGCAGTTTCAATGAGATGTCTATTCTTTCTTTCAGCTATCCCATTTTGTTGAGATGTGTATGGACAAGACGTTTGATGAATAATCCCATGAGAGTTCATAAACTGCTGAAATGTGGAAGACAAATACTCTAAGGCATTATCACTACGAAATGTGCTAATTGAAACCCCAAATTGATTTTGAATTTCAGCGTGGAAGGTCTGGAAAATAGAAAATAATCCAGATCGACTTTTTATTAAAAATATCCAAGTGCACCTGGAAGAATCATCAATAAAACTAACAAAGTAGCGGAATCCCAAGGTAGAACTGACCTGACTAGGACCCCAAACATCTGAATGGACTAAAGCGAAAGGTGACTGCTCGATAATCAAGACGTGGAGGGAAATGGGAGCGAGTATGCTTACCGAGCTGACATGGCTCACACTCTAATGTGGACAAGTGAGATAAACCAGGTACCATTCTTTGAAGTTTTGACAAACTGGGATATCCCAACTGTTTATGTAATAAATCCGGTGAATTAGTAATAGGATAAGGTGTAGATGTGAGTCCATGTGATTTTGCAAGGATAAGGTAATAAAGTCCATTTGATTCACGCTCGGTACCAATGATCCGCCCCGTACTGCGTTCTTATATAAAAACAAGGTCATCAAAAATAAAATCGAGCATTTAACTGATTTGGCTAAGCGACTAACGGCTATGAGATTAAAAGGACTGCCGGTAACATAAAGAACTAAATCTAAAGGTAAGGAAGTAGACTTGCTTCACGGCTTGACCTATTCCAGTTGCCATGGTTTGAGACCCGTTAGCCATTGTGACTGTTGGAAGAAATTGAGAACATAAATAGTAGTGAAAATAGATTTGTTACCAGAGATATGATCAGATGCACTTGAATCAATGACGCAAGATTCGGAGGATGAAGATTGGGAGCCACAAGTCACGCTATTACTTGTTTGAACAACAAAAGCTATCTTAGAAGATGTGTGCTTACATGCTTTGTAGTAAAGGAACTCAATATAATCTGGTAAAGAAGCCATCCAACCATTCAAAGTATCGGTTCCAATTTTGTTACGACCAAAATTCTAACAACCTCCGTGAGCCCTAGCTAACTCCAAAAGTATAAGAGAAACTAATGTCAACTGTTACTGTTCACCAGAAAACACTGAGAAATAAGAGAAGTCGTCAGAATCTGGTGTAACCTTGATGGGTAGGCTTGGAAAAGCCTCGCGATCCAGCTGTCCTGAAGAAGCTCGGCCAAAAAATGGCCGGAAATAAGCTTAATCTGGCGCATGGGACAGACGCGCCGCCGGAAAATCTTTTCTGGCCGACGCATGAGAGCGCATGGTGGGGCCTTTGCCGGAGATTTTTTCTTTGTTTGGTCATCTGTCTTAGGGACCTTGTAGTGGTGTTGGATTTTGCACAACACCAAGGAAAAAGGATTTTGTAGCGGACAACCTCTTAAGTCACCGAAAAATTGCACGGCGATGAGGTCTTTATTTCCGGAAGTCGCTGGAGTGATGCACATCGATAAATTTCTCACTAATGATCTTATACCATGTGAGAATGCACGGTAGAAAAATCTTTTAATAATATTCTATTAAGTGTTATACAATAGCCCTATTTATAACTATACACAATACATATTCTACTCCTATTCCATGTGGGACTAGGGTTATTTATATAACTACCGTGAATAAACAATATTTGACAAAAGTTACCTATCACCAAAAATATGATCAGAGGCGTCCGAGTCCATGACCTACGGTCCAAGAGTAGTAGACTGGGAAACACAAGCAAAGGAATTACCTGCAATAGAAGTATCAATCTGAGCAACAAAGGCTACTCTTGGAGGTGTTTGCTTACTTGCATGATACTGAAAGAACTCATTATATTCCCTTTCAGATAAAGAAAACCCCTGGTTACCTGCAGTATCGGTTTGAGCAATATGAACATTTTTAGGTGGTCGACCATGCAAAGAGTAACATACCTCACGAGTGTATCCAAGCTTATTAGAATAAGAACACTTAGGTCGAGATTTTCTAAAACGACCTCCTCCTCGTCTATTCTCCATAGTTCAACATGTTCGATTTTCCACTGTCCGAGTACGAGAATAGAGGATTCAATAGTTTGTGGTGAGACCGCTGTGTGAATGGGTGGCGCAGCAAGACGAAGCAATCAAGAGAATAGTTCATCAACTGTAGGTCTGTAGGAACAGAAGGACTAGCCAAAATTTGGTCACGCATAGAGTCAAGGTCATTAGGAAGTCTAGAAAGTGTAAGAACTAGAAACATCTTTTGTCGTTGCTACTGTTGTTTTTCAACACTAGCAGTGACTGACATCAACTTCTCAAATTCCTCCATAACTACCTGTACCTATTCCAAGTAGGTCGATATGTCGAATTCCCGTTTCTTTAAGTTTGTCATCCGAGATATTATATCATAAAAATGAGATATGTCATTAGTGTATAAAGTACGAGCCTTCTGCCAAACTGAATAACATGTCTGGGATGGACGAAACAAATCAATTTTCTCCCGGAGTGCTTTGGCCTTTTTATCTCCATCACTAGCCTTCTTGGTTAGGTGATCTTGAACACCTTGACCCTTGCACCACACCTCAACGGAAGAAGCCCAGGCTAAGTAGTTTGAACTTGGTTCCGAAGTAATCATCAACTTGAATTTCCAGAACCGGTGCTTTTAGAACCTAAAACATCAAATCCGAAAGACATTCTTGGATCAGGATTGCTAATTCAAGTATGATAGTGTCCTTGATATGCAACAGTGTGATATGCAGTTATTCTGTCTGTCCTTGTAGCTTCACCTTTCAATTTACATGGGATGCATCTTTCTATTTAAATTTACATCATCTTCTTTTTCATAAAGTAAGATTAGAATCTTACAGCATCTTTCTACTTAAAACACAGCATCTTTGTACTTAAGGTAAGATTTACAGTTAATCTTTGATAGGAACTTGCAGCTAAGCTGCGGTCAACTCTGTCACTGAAACGGCTGCTCGAGTATGTGCCATCACAAGCTGAACTCATTCAGTATGTTCCTCTATTACTGCTTTTCCCTTTTGTGCAAAAAACTTTTCCTCCCTGTTGAATTTAGAAATCCCTTTTTAGTATGCTCAGAAATATAAGGAGTCAGGCTTTCTAAAAAATGTTTATTTTTTCCTTAACAAGAAAAGAAATATAAGGAGCAGTGCATGTCGCCCTGGTGTAGAACTGTTTTATTGACTTACAAACCAAGTAAACTCTAGCTCTTTGAAAACTTTTATCCGGAACAAATTCAAGCTAAAGATTATGTGGGAGTCTAACCTTATCTAAAGGTACTTGCAGTGTTATCAAAGGTGAAAAGCGCAAAAAAGCTCTAAGGTCTGTTGGGGCTTTAAGCGCAAAGCGCAAATAAAGCGTGGGCGTTAACGAAAAAGGCACAATGGGAGAAAAAGTAAAAATATGCATGTAGTCCAAGACTAATCATTATAAGCATGATTAACAATTATATGGACAAAGAAATTGAAAAAAAATTCACGATAAAGTGAAATGTCAATTGTTTAAGGTCGCCTTTTCAGGATTACACTCATTAGCAAGGAAAAGTATGCCTTAGAGCTTTGATGCAACACTAAAGCACCCACCAAGCGAGGCGAAGTGCTCAACGTGTTTTGAGCCTCGCTTCAGGGTTTAAGCGCGCCTTTGACAACACTGGGTACTTGAATTCTTTAAAGAGTTTCATCATTTATCAATGAAACCTCGTTTCATCATAGCCCAAATCTGGTAAGCTCTTAAATCTGTGAAGAGGTTTTTGCTTTCAAGAATTAATGGAATAGCTTTTAGCTGTGATATTGATAGAGTAGCATTTAGCTGTGATATGGATAGAAGCAATCGGTTATGGTATTGATTTAGAAAACCCTGGATTGGCTTTTCACCTCTGTTTATCTTGGTTTTAGTTTGTTAATGTAAATTTCTGTGATTGCTGCCTTACTATTTTATAAATGGTTCAACTTTCTTAAGTGAAAAAGGACCTGTGCACAAAATTTAATAGAGGATTTTCTGTTTGAGATTTATAAACGTCTCAGAGTTTTACTGTTGTGAAGTAGCTAAGCAGGAGGTGGGATCTGATTCTCCAGCATCCCTCCTGATGATTTTGGAGATGAAAACTGCATAAGAGCAAATTAGCTTGTGGGGTGTAGATGTATTCTGATGGATTATGTTCAATGGTCTTTTTAGCTTCTTGATTATTTAGGTAATGTTGAACTTCAGTTGTCTTCTGATATTGTATAAGCAAGAGCAATGCACTATTGTCAAAGGCGCACTTTGAAGCGAGGCGCAAAACATGTTGAGCACTTCGCCTCGCTTAGCGGGCGCTTCAGTGTCGTCATCAGTGCTCTAATGCATACTTTTCCATGCAAATGAGCATAATCCTGAAGAGGTGGCACTAAACAATTGATCACTTTATCGTTATCTATTTCATTTTCTTTGTCCATATATATATGTTATTTATGCTTGTACTTATTAGTCTAGGACTACACATACATCTTTGTATTTTTCCTCCATTGCGCCTTTCTTCATTAAAACCTACACTTTATTAGTGCTCTGCGTTTAAAGCCCAACGAACCTTAGAGCTTTTTTGCGCTTTTCGCCCTTGATAACTGCAATGGACACCCTTGAATATGGCTGATTTCAAATTTAGTGCATTCATTGTCTTACTACTGGAAGTATCAAGAATTCTTTCCTCATCTTTTTTTTCATTGCTCATGTCAATTCCTTTTCTTAATGTATTAATGTTCCTTCTAGTACCTTATTTCCTAAAAATATTAATTGGAAAGAGATGAGGAAAACTTGCATATACTTTGGGAGCATAGAGTCAAATGTTATGTTGTCTGGAATCATTCGTTCCATATATAAATGTGTCTTAAAACTCAAACTTTGACTCTGCTGCTCCAATAAAACTACTGAAGTTTCTCACTATTCGTAAAAACAAATAGGAGGCAAGTACATTGTTGTAAACGCCTGCAGTTTTGCTTTAAAAAGGGGCAGGGTGGCTGGAGGGGAGTTGAACACTCTAAATCTTACTTAGTCAATAAGACATTCCCTATTTGATTCTAGAAAAACAAAATAAGGCATTTCCTTACGATGGGAAAGTTTCTAGAACTAATTGTTGAAGATGGTTAACTGGTTAATTATCACTTAAAGTTTTGTAAAGATGATACTTGTACCAGCCACCGCGACTTTCTTATACAAATGGATTCTTTGCTTTCGCTGCTTGTTTCTGTTTTCAGTTAAAGAGCACCTTAGATATGTGAAAAAGTTTAAGTGCGGCATGAGTCAAATAAACCAACAGTTCCAAGTTCCGTCTTTCTCCTGCATTTTTTGGCTTCATGTATTTACTATTGTCCTTAGGTATGAGAAATTTGACACTGTGATTTCAAGATCATTTATCATCTCCTCTATCATCTAGTCCAACTTTTGATGTTTGAACGTATTATCCTGTATTTGCACAAAAAAAGCTGCACTCTAGCCATCAGAGACCTGTATAATTGTTCCAGATGCATTATACTAACTAGCTGGAGCACTAGTTTTGGAGATCCGGAACTGTTCATCATATTTATAGTTAAAGAAAGATACCAGGACAAAGAGTAGAAAATTAGATGGTTTCACATATCAATTACCACAACTCTTGTTATAAAGCCCATCAAATTGTTTTTTGTTTATTTATTTGAGTTGATCCTGGTATGAGAAGTTTAGTTCCTAGTTTTTGATATTGTATCTATGTCAAACATTTTGAATCACGATTAAGGTAGTCTCGCATAGTTGTTTAAGGGAAAGTAATCTAATTCAGAGGTCGTTATGTCATGATATCATATTTCTGGTAGGAGTTTATCCATAAGCACACTGATTACTGCAGATAGCGAATTGTGCTCATGTTTTCATTCACTAACCACAACATTCAAGTGGTGGTGGAACAACATTTACTATCCTTAAGTGGTTGAAGCATGCTCGTTGGCTCTCTCTCTCTCTCTCTCTCTCTCTCTCTCCCTCGCGCCCTCGCTCCCTCGCTCCCTCCCTCCCTCCCTCCGTCTCTCTCTCTCTCTCTCTCTCTCGCTCTCTCTTGCTCTCTCTCTCTCGCTCTCCCTCGCTCCCTCGCTCCCTCGCTCCCTCCCGCCCTCCCTCCCTCCCTCCCTCCCTCCCTCTCTCCAAGAAACGTGAAAGCTCTTGAACTTAGTTTGATGCTCTTAGAGTCCCACATTGGTTAAGTATATTACTTATAGTTTGCTTATACGGTCGGGCAATCCTCATCAATCTTGAGCTAGCTTTTGGGGTCGTATTATGCCCAATGTCTATTTTTCAACATGGTGTTAGAGTAAGACCCCTCTCTGATGTTGGGTTACCCGACATTGGGCTGCCCAGTTAGGTTACTACATGGTCCAGATGTTTAGTCGTAGGCATGCGAGAATCCACAATCAGTAAGAATGTCTATTGCAGTCTCCTCATAAGATGTGCAATTCTCACTGCTTGAGTTAGCTTTTGAGGTTCAAGTTATGCTCAAGGTCCATTTTCTCAATGGGTACCTACCTTAAATTAAACTCATAAATCATATGACATATTTTAATTGTCTCCTCATCACCTCTCTTGAAAATTGAGCATCAAATATATTCACTCCCATAGAATTTTCTTTATCTCGGGAATCAAGCTCTTTTATTACTGGTTAGTTATGTTTTCTAGAATGTAGCATAATGTTTCTTTCGGAAGAATAAAAGATGCTATTTTGTAGTCTACATGGTGTCTTCACTACATTGATCCTATTCAACGTCCCATTGTCTGTCTCTTTTACTAAATATTGATAAACTTCAAAAAGATTTGTTTGTTCGTGTGTCTGTTATTAGCCATGAGTATTGTTGGATTTATCTTAATATGCCTGGTACATCATACTTCCGACAGAGCTTTTTTGACGCAGGTATGAACTCCGTTTTTCAGAACTTTATACTGATATCCAGGTACAAGCATAGTTAGTGACTTAAACCATCGTTTGACCATGACTAACATTTCAGCTCCTTGTCAATCACTTTGTTAACACTGAATATGCAGGCCAAGCATCGTCAAACCCACAAATACTATGCTACTTACAACATATTGTTGGAGATAAAGGAATTGATGCTAAAGGAAACATCGTTACTGAATTCCATAAGCTCACAGGTATAGTACAAAGCAAAATAGAACCTTTATCCCTTTTGTGAAATCAATTTTATGGGCAACCCTGCATACATGATGTATACATATAAAACTATATTTCTACACTGATCCCTATATATATGTGTGTGTGTGCGCGCGCGCGCGCGCGCGTCTATATATATATATATATCTATCTATATATATATATATATATATATATATATATATATATATATATATATATATATATATACACACACACACTATCTATTTTCTAATGTGGGACACTTAACATACTACACAAGCTATCTAGCAGAGATGATATTTAATTTCCCTTTCTATGAGTATTATAAGTCAGTTTATGAACTCTCCTTGCGACTGGCATTGGGATGCAGTTGTCCGCATTCTTCGAACATATAAAATCATCCCCAGGCAAAGGACTGCTCTTCGAGGATTGAGGCCATGAGGAAATCGTTGGATACAGAGACACTGATTGGGTATGGTTACCTTCTGATAGATGTTCTACATTTAGATATAGTATAGTAAAGGTAATTTGGTGTTTTGGAAGAGCAAGAAACATAATGTGGTTGCTTAATCTAGTGTAGACGCAGAATATTAAGTGTTGAATGACAGAGGATTTCCGGGAAGATATTCTCCATATCAAGATCTGATCCTCTAAGATTTTAGAGATAGTTGTTGTAATCTAGAATATCAAATTCTGATTTTTTTTTTTTTATTTTATTCTGTATAATCCCAGATTTTATGGGATTTAGATGATTCTGTTTCTAACCTCTTCTTGTATATAAAGCCATGTATATGACATTCAAAGACATGAATGAAATTATTCAAGTTTCTTACTCTTTCCACATGGTATCAGAGCGTTAGGCTTATTATTGATTGATTTTTTTTTTCATTCATCCATCTTTTCATCACATTTGTCCTCTTTATCCGCCCAAGGGTTGAAACCATTTGAAAACCATGTCCGAAAAGAGTACTATTGCGAATACTCCAGTCTCTGAAAATGTTTCTGCCACTGTAGAGCATAGCTCTTCAGTTTCAACTGGAGATTTACAAAATATTCAAGCCTCTTATCGGTTGAATGGGAAAGTTTATCTAAAATGCTCTCAGCTTGTTCGTACCTTTCTAAAAGGTAAAGGGAAATTAGGACATCTCCTCGGTACAGGACCATCCAAAGAAGACCCCAAGTTTGATGCATGGGATGAACATGATTCAATGGTGATGTCATGGTTATGGAACTCCATGCTTCCAGAAATTAGTGATACCGTTATGTTTCTGAATATTGCTAAGGAAATTTGGGATGCAGTGAAGGAGACATACTCTAAAGTTCATGATGCTGCCAGGATCTATGAAATAAAAACAAAATTATCTGCAACAAAAGAGGGAGCTCGATCTGTCACTGAATATTCTAACCTTTTACAGGGTTTATGGCAAGAGATGGATCACTATCAATGCATTCAAATGCGTTGCACAGACGATGCTGTAATTTTGAAAAGATTTATTGAAAAAGAAAGGATTTATGATTTTCCTGCAGTGCTAAATGCACAATCTGATTCTGCACGAGTGCAAATTTTAGGGATAGAAGATCTGCCATCATTGAATGAGACAATGGCCATTATATGGACAGAGGAAGGACGGAGGAGTGTTATGCTTGAAACTCAAATAAATGAAGGATCAACTCTTATGACAAAAGGGACAAATAAAAAGGAGTCTAGAGTTTCACAATTGGAGAGCACCGTCAAGCCCGCAATTTCATTCAAACCGCTTGTCAACAGGGACAATCTTTACTGCACTTACTGCAAAAAGTACCGGCACACGAGAGAGATGTTAGAAACTCAATGGTAAACCTCCAACCAAAAATACTTTTGATGGAAAGCAGGCACACATTGCTAGCAGCCCTCAGATTGATGAAAAAAGTCCATTAGTCCCAGAATTCAACAAAGAAGATATTGAGAAATTGAAGACATTGCTGGAATTTCTGGAGATATCATCTTCGGCAGGTAGTTGTTCAATGGCCTTTGCAGGTATTTCTTCAACTTTTGTTGCTAATGTTAGAGACAAATTTTATCCAATGTGGGTGGTTGATTCCGGGGCAACTGATCATATGATTTGTCCCTCCCATCTCTTTATATCATATTCACCTTGCCCTAGTTATAAAAAAATAACTATAGCCGATGGTTCAGTTATCACTGTAGCTGGCCAAGGAGACATACAACTGGGAAAGTCTTTGATACTTAAGAATGTTCTTCATGTCGCAAAGTTATTTGCAAATCTCATTTCTGTCCACAAAGTCACCAAAGATTCCAAATGCTAAGTAACCTTTTTCTCTTCATATTGTGCATTTCAGAAACAGACACGAAGGAGATGATTGGGCGTGCTAGTGAGAAAGGTCGTCTTTATTTTCTGGATTTTCACAATGGTGGAGATACAATTAAGAATTCCTTATCTAGTTCATTCTTGTCTAAATCTGTTATGTCCAATAAAGAGAGAGTTTGTCTCTATCATCGCCACTTAGGTCATCCTTCTTTTTATGTGATCAAGCTAATGTTTCCATCTTTATTCAAAGATTTGGTTGTTGAGCCTTTTCATTGTGAAGATTGTGAAATTGCAAAACATAAACGTGTTTCCTTTCCAATAAGCAACAAAACATGTCAGACTCCATTTTCTCTTATTCATAGTGATGTTTGGGGACCCTCTTCCATTCCTAATATTTCCGGTGCTAGATGGTTTGTGTCATTCATTGATGATTGTACAAGAGTTAACGTGGATCTATTTGTTAAAGCAAAAATTAGATGTCAGCCACGTTCTTCCTACCGTTTTAATCTGGTTAAAACCCAATTTGATGTGACAAGTAAAAGATTCCTTTCTGATAATGCCAAGGACTACTTCAATCAAAACATCTCTGTTTTCTTCAAAAAGGAGGGAATTATTCACGAATCTTCATGTGTCAATACTCCTCAACAAAATGGGATAGCAGAGAGAAGAAACAGTTTGTTACTTGACATTACTAGATCACTATTGTTTCACAAAAGGGTTCCAAATCAGTATTGGGGGGAAGCTGTCCTAATTGCTGCATATCTTAGTAACAGAATACCATCAAGAATTCTGAATTTTAAGAGCCCACTTGATACTCTTAGGAGTTTCTTCCCGAATTTCGAAAATTCCAGTAAATTAATTCCTAGAATCTTTGGGATCCCGAATTTCGAAAATTCCAGTAAATTAATTCCTAGAATCTTTGGGAGTATTGCCTATGTTCACATTCATTCTCAAAATAGAGGCAAATTAGATCCACGTGTTCTTAAGTGTGTTTTCATTGAATATTCTCCTACTAAAAAAGGATATAAGTGTTACCAACCATCAACCAAGAAGTTTTTTGTTTCAGCTGATGTCACATTTGATGAAAGTGAGTCATTTTTTAAAAATTCTTACATTCAGGGGGAGTCATTGGATGGAAAAAGATCTCTAGACTTATCACTGCTTGATTTGTCTATTCCTAGCCATGACAAATCCTTATCTGTATCCTTGCCTGAGTTACCATCTCTTCACTCATCTGAGTCTCTAAATCCTAATGAACCTATTGAGTCCTCTAATCTTGATATAGATAAAGGAATTCAAGAAAGTAATCCACCATTGCAGGGTTATTCCAGAAGAAAGAGGCTAACTAATCAAACTACTCTGCCACAATTATCTCCTCATGTTACTGCTCCTAATACCTATCCTGAACCTGTTGAACCATCAGAAACACCAAACCAAACTGATCATGAAGAAGGACATAACCAACCAAATGACCTTGACCTTCCCATTGCACTTAGAAAAGGAACCAGAACCTGCACACAACACCCTTTGTGCCTTTCCTTGACATATCAAAACCTATCCCCAAGCCATAAAGCTGTTCTCAGTAACCTCTACACAATTCCTGTTCCAAAAAATTTGTCTGAAGCATTAGGTAACAAAGAGTGGGAAGAAGCTATGAAGGTGAAAATGGAAGCATTGCAGAAGAATAAAACTTGGGAAATGGTGGAATTACCAAAAGGGAAAAAGCCGGCAGGGTGTAGATGCGTGTTTACCGTGAAATTCAAGTTAGATGGGTCTATAGAAAGATTTAAAGCACGTTTGGTAGCAAAGGGTTACACACAGACCTATGGAATTGATTATTTGGAGACTTTGCCCCAGCGGCAAAAATGAACACAGTGAGCATCTTATTGTCATTGGCTGCGATTTTTAATTGGAACCTACAACAATTTGATGTTAAAAATGCTTTTCTACATGGAAATGTAGATGAGGAGATCTAGATGGGGTACTACCTGGTTTTGAAAGCAAGAAGGGAATGGTATGTAGACTGAAGAAGGCACTCTATGGACAACAGCAATCACCCCGTGCATGGTTTGGAAGATATACAAAGGTTATGATCAAGCTAGGCTATCGGCAGAGTCAAGGAAACCACACCTTGTTCATAAGACACTCAAAAACAGGAAAGTTAACTGCTCTACTAGTCTATGCAGATGATATCATAGTAACTGGTGATGATTCAGAGGAGATACACAATTTGAAGAGTTGTTTACTCAAGGAATTTGATAACAAAGATCTTGGAAAATTAAAGTATTTTTTGGGAATTGAAGTAGCACATTCTAAACAAGGAATCTTTATTTCCCAACAAAAATATGTGCTTGATTTGCTAAAAGAAACGGGGAAATTAGGGTGTAAACCAGTGGCCACACCAATTGAATATAATCATGGGTTGTGTAATGCCCCAGAAGATTCTGTGGTAGATAAAGGCTCGTATCAAAGGCTTGTCGGGAAATTGATCTACTTGTCCCATACAAGGCCCGACATTGCCTTTGCTGTAAGTGTCGTTAGCCAATTTATGCATGACCCTAGAGAAATGCATCTCCAAGCGGCCAATAGGATTCTACAATATCTTAAAGGAAGTCCCGGAAAAGGAATACTATTCAGAAGGAGGAGACATGGTTTTAGAGGCTTATACTGATGCGGATTATGCTGGTTCATTAGTGGATCGAAGGTCAGCTTCTGGATACTGTACTTTTTTAGGAGGAAATCTTGTGACTTGGAGAAGTAAAAAACAGAATGTTGTGGTCAGATCAAGTGCAGAATCCGAGTTCAGATTTATGGCAATGGGAGTTTGTGAGTTGTTATGGTTAAAGATAATCCTTGATGATTTGAAGATAAGATGGGAAGGACCTATGAGACTATATTGTGACAATAAATCAGCAATAAGTATAGCTCATAATCCTGTACAGCATGATCGCACTAAGCATATTGAGGTAGATAGACACTTTATTAAGGAGAAATTAGATAGTGGACTCATCTGTACGCCATTTGTATCTACAAAAGATCAGTTGGCCAATGTTTTAATAAAAGGACTGCCAAACGGTGTGTTTCAAGACCTGATAAGCAAGCTAGGAATGGAAGATATCCATTCACCAGCTTGAGGGGGAGTGTTGAATGATAGAGGATTTCCAGGAAGATATTCTCCACATCAAGATCTGATCCTCTAAGATTTTAGAGAAAATTGTTGTAATCTAGAATTTCAAATTCTGGTTCTTTTTTTATTTTATTCTGGATAATCCCAGATTTTATGGGATTTAGATGATTCTGTTTCTAACCTCTTCTTGTATATAAAGCCATGTATATGACATTCAAAGACATGAATGAAATTATTCAAGTTTCTTACTCTTTCCACATTAAGCAATGGCGATAGCAACTTGTGAGCTAAATTTGGATCTAATAGTTGCTTAGAGAATTGAAACCTCGCGAAATCTGTTAGATGGAATTTGTGTGATAATCAAGCGGCTCTCCATATCACATCAAATACGGTATTCCATGAGAAGATTAAACACATTGAGATTGGCTGTCACTTTGTTAGGGGAAAGATGCTCTTAGGAGATACTGTTACAAAATCAGTGAAGGTAAATGATCAATTTGCAGATATTTTCACCAAATCCCTAATTGGTCCTCGTATTAGTCTAAGTTGTGTGGACTCTTCGTTTTTGGTGCCGCACCCGTCTCGACACGGGACGGGAGCGGGATATTCGGTCAACTAACTTCGCATACTTTGTCCTGAGTCCATTGACAAATTTGGAGGGGGGGGGGTTGAGATTTTGAATTCTCAAAATTACAAATAAAACAGATTTAAGACATGGGAAATGACATACCTTCAATATTGTTGTACTTTTGTCTTATAGTTGCTGCTTTGTGTTTAAGAATAACCAAGAATTCAAGGGGTTGTATCTGAGTTCGGACTTTTGGTAGACAGTAGCAGCTACATAGATGGAGAGTTGGTGGAAAGCCTTGAATGACTTTCTTTTTCTCTTTATAGTTTTATTTTTTATAATTTTGATTTTTTTAGCCGTATCTCTACACCCGTATTCATACCTGGATCCGCACCCCCGAATCTTAAAATTTAGAGTTTGCTGAATCCGACACTCGGATCCGTGCCCGTATAGAATGCCCGCACCCGAATCCAAGCAACTTAGGTATTAGTTACATTTGTAACATGCTCGGTACATATGACTTATATGCACCGGCTTGGGGGGTAGTATTAGATAGTTAGTGTATATAATAATATACTTAGTGTCCCACATTAGGAAATAAATATTATATTTTGTCTGAAGTATGCATATAATAGGGCTCAATGTAAGGCAATTATGTTACGCATCTTAATAATATTTTCCCGTATCCTTATTTCTCACATTAGGTATGCAGAAACACTCGCTTCTTGATGTACTTTCAAGGTTTTGGACCTCTCAGTACAAGAAGAGAGAAAATAAAAGCACCCCACTGAAGTTTTTCAAAATACTAGCAAAAGCGTTCTTCAAACTCACGTGAGAAGAATGTTAGATGAAAAGAATCTTACTACTCGTTCCCTCTCGTTCTTCAATACTGCAAGATTGCAAGGAGCATTGAATAACGGAAGAAGAAACAAACAAAATATAAATCACGTTTTCGAAGCATGAGCTTAGGAGAACCAATCACCAATGTTTATTTTCAGCATGTTGAGCCCTTTAAATCGGCCATACAATAAGGAAAGTTGATGAGATTAAGAAAAACTAATCTTAATTAAACTAGAATAAGAATTAAGTTAAGAAAAAACTATCCTAACTAAAATCGAACAAAGAATTCTAGTAGGTATAGAGTACCAACTAACAATCTTAGTTTGACTAGAACTACAAGTATAATCATACTAAAACAAAGAATCAAATTACTAGGAAACAAGAATTAAGAAATCCTAATCTTTAAGGAAAAGAAATCCTAAAATCTTGTATGGATTGTTGGACTTCTTAAATTTTTTGAGATTCTTGGGTCTCAATCGGACTAAGGCTAGTCAGTGTAAGCATTTTAAATTTGTGGCCCAGTTCTCCAAATTCATTGGCATCTTCGTGAGCCCGTTAGCCTCCATTGCGGTATAAAGCATGGTTTCAACTTGTGCTTCTCTTACATCGTGATTTGAGCTTGTATGTTTATCACTTCTCATTTTTTAATAGTCATTATAGAAAAAGTTAACACCGAGCACACAATTCTTTTTCTCTTACCATAAATCTTTCACTTTGCATGACTGACATTCTTTGTTTTATATGATGTTTCCCTAAATATTCAGCTCTTTCATATCTCAGTCTTGCATGTTTGTTTATTCAGAAGTTCAAATCCCATACTATTGTTTCTCCTTATTCCTTGAAATCTAGGCAAAATTTGTTGTATTCTTGCTCGATGTTGAGTATATTGGTTGCCAGGAAGGCATCACTTTGAGCATATCCCACATTCCAGCTTTCTTGCCAAAGCTAATTGTGGTGCCCCTTCTTCGCTCTTTCACAATGCCTCTCCATAAAGATACTCCATAGGCATCGTATTGTGGTTGTTCTTCATCATCCCGTTTGTTCTCATAATTGTTAGCAGTGATATTTTTCCACAATGCTTTCTTTCATTCTCTACTTCTACATCCATTTACCTAGTTGAGCGCTCTTGAACATCCTCAGATTTCCAACTCCGAGATCCCCACTTCATAGGAGCTGTAACTGTTGTTCAATTGACCTAGTGAAACTCTTTTTAACTCCCGACACGAGTCTCTCTCACAGAAAGTTTCTTTGCAACTGTTCTAGCCTATCTAGATGTTTCTCGGTATAGTCAATAAGGAGATGTAGTAGGTTTGAGTGCTGGATAATCTCTAACGGTACTATCTTAGTACTGTATATCATTAAAATCTTACCTTTAGTTCAAATGCTGGATAAAGTGCTCTTGGTCAATGTCTCCTTTCCCCCTTTCGGTAGGTCTCTTTCATGCCATCCAGTAACCTATTTTTCACTTTCTCAACCATTCTCCACTCTCCACTGTCCTTACTTTTTGCACCCAAGGATACCCCACTTGGGAATTAGAGCATCCAACTGGCATGTTTTTGGAAAGCTCAATCTGTTTCCATTCCCTTATTTTATCACCCTAAAATAGAAAAGGAAAAGTTCCTTCTCCTTCTAATCTCTGACAACTCTGCAAAATCTATTTAACCTTGTCTTTGGCTTAAACCATTGGTTTCGTTCTTTTTGCTTCGACTTTCAGTAAACTTTCTAATCTCCTTTACAAAATGCTTATGGAATCAAAATGGAAACTCATCTTCCTGCACTTAATAAGTCGATATTACTCCTTAGTTACATAATACGCAACCTAAACACTTTAAAAATCTGTAAATTGTTGGACCATGGCTTAGTTTAATGAGTACTGATTGGCTTAGTTCTTTCTCCGTCTTTCTTAGTGGCTCTCTTCTTATTTTCTGAAAAGTTGTCTTTAGCTGGTAGTGACGTAGTTGATGAGTGAGTGAGTGAGTTATGTTGATTGTTTGTTCTCTTGATGAGTGGAAAGACTTATGGTGCTTTTCTGAGTATATATTCCTCTTTTTATGCATCACAACTGACTTAAAACAAATTAAATTGAAAAGAATACTTTGTAATCCATCTTACGCACTTTGTGCTTCTCTGATAGTTTTCTTAGGTTTCTACCATGTACAATGTATATTGATCATTGTTGATATCCAAACTTTGTTTGCATCTTCTCCCTTCATGTGCTGATCCATTACGTACACAGTGTTTATTTCTTTTATCTTGTCACCTATTGTGTCTCTTTGTATAGTTTAAAGGTGCTCTTACTAGCCCTGCTGGTCGAAAGAAATTGATTGATTCCATGGAAGGAATTCTGCACGGGGTTCAACAGGTATCTATGCTTCTCCTCATTCAAATGCATATTTTATAGAGTGATCAGTGATGGTGGATTGAAAATCAAGATCTAGAATAGGCTCTGCCTGTGGGGGTTTTCACAAAGTATTGCCAGTTCTTAACATGGAAAAGTTGGAGAGTTGTTGTATATTGACAACTAATGTAATATAGCATAATTATGGTGAATTGAGTGAACACACAGAAACAGAGAATTCGTTAATTTGTTGGAATTGATATTGATTACTAATTCCAGTTTGAAAGAAGAAAAAAGGAGAATCAAGACTCTTCTGGGAGGGAGTACTAAAGCCAGGGCAATAAGCAACAAATAAGTTGAGCCAGCAGTAAGAAAGTTTCTCTTGACAGCATAACCATTGTTGAACAAATGGCAGTGCATCTGCCAAGGTTGAGACCTCTGCTGATGCAGTGCTGCTTGTTCAACAATGGTTGTAGCGTAAAAAGAATTCTAATATAGCTTTTGCATCTCTCGTTCCACATCCAATCCCCCTTCTTTCGGCGATCATGTCTTAAAGGGCCACAATATCGACAAGATTTTGCAAAAAACGTATATGATTAGTCACCAAATGTAGTTTACAACATCAACTTTTAGACACTCCATACTTCTTCAATAAGTTGGCCCAGTGCACATGAAAACACATTAACTCTAAATATTATTAAAAGGATAAACATACTATTAGAATAGAACCTTCCTACTTCTAGGAGAGAAATTAAAGGATTTACAACAACATACCCAGTGGGGTCTGAGAGGGTGGTGTGTACGCAGACTTTACCCTTACCTTGTGGAGATAAAGAGGTTGTTTCCAATAGACCCTCGGCTCAGGAAAGCATAAGCACAACAGTAATGAAAAGAAAAACAACACGAAACAACAACAACAACAACCCAGTGAAATCCCACTAGTGGGATCTGGGGAAGGTAGTGTGTACGCAGACCTTACCCCTACCTCGAGGGGGTAGAGAGGTTGTTTCCGATAGACCCTTGGCTCAAGAAGACGAAAAGAGGCAATATATTAGTACCACCAATAAAAAACATTGAAAAAATAACAGCATAACAAGAACCAGAAAATAGATAAAAAGCAAAATAATAATCAGTAGATAAAGCCCGTCACTAATAGGAACAAAAGAGTAGTATGAACTCAACACTAACCACTAGCAGTCTAAGACTAAATCCTAACAGACTAACCTCACTCTGGTGCGTCGTAGAAATATGGAAAAGCAGCATAAATAAAAAGATAGTAAACCGAAATGAAGGGAATAAAATGTAATATTAAAAACCTAATATGAACAAAATACGGGAGTACGTACTAATACTACCGGTATGAACAAGGAAAACACTAGGCTACCTAACCTACTACCCCAATCCTCGATCTCCATACCTTCCTATCAAGGGCCATGTCCTCGGTCACTGGTGTTTCACCTTATCTTGTCTAATCACTTTTCTAATACTTTTTCGGCCTACCTCTGCCCAGGGGGTGTCAATGGTTCGGTCGGCCGATTATTTTATAAAATTTGCACCATACCATTTTTTTCCGATTATTTTATTATGTATAACCAAAATTAGACTTTTCGAAACCGTCCCAATCATGTTGGTTTCTCTTCGGTATCGGTATGGTTCGGTTAATTTTCAGTATTTTTTTCAATGTCTTATAAATGTCACTAGTAAAATGCAATAACATGCGTACTTTTATAGGAAATTAGCAGAACTCTCTAGACATTTTTATTGTTTAAAGGGTGATGAATTAAGAAAACATGAAAGATGACCAGAGTATAGATCCATCAACTATTCTGTAGCAGTGTAAAAGAAACTAAGCAAAGACAAAGAAATTATAAATCACACGAGTGGAAAGATTTTAACCAAGTTGGAACTCAAGAATAAAGTTTGTAGAAGATAAAATATTCAAAGATAAATCTAGATCATATGATAAGGAAAGATATTCAATACATTGTAATTTGCTACTCATAGTCGCTGGAATACTTTGTGTCTTGCTAGTGAATATACAACAACAACAACAACACTAACATACCCAGTGTAGTTCCACAAGTAGGGTCTGAGGAGGGTAGAGTGTACGCAAATTGGTGGGCCGGGAGGGGTTGAGGGAGTTGGTGGGCCGGGAGGGGTTGGCCGAAGGCGAGCGTCGATGCTGGGAGGAGGGATGGGGGGAGGAGTGAGTGGTGGTCCGGGGGTAGGGAAGAGCAGTGTAATCCAGTGTTTTTGAGAGCGAGAAGCGCAAAAAATGCGACAGGGGCTCGCCTCGCTTCAAAAGCGAAGTGCACGCTTCATTGAAGTGAACCGCAATTCTTAAAAAAACATAATGTAAACCTTGCAAAGACACAATATAAATAATCAAAAAGTTCAATTTAAAAACTTAAAAGTAGGTACCACTACCGCCAATTCCTCCATAAACCATAGGACAAGCAAAATCACATAAAAATTAACTTTATAAACTGAAATACACATACAAATTAATTAATAAAGGCTAAAATACTAAATGAGTAGAAAAAAAGGAGAAAAAAAATTTCGCACCTGCCCTAGCTACGAGCAGGTGCCTGGACGGGAACAAGATGAAGAAAGAAGAAAGAAAAAAAAGAGAAGAAGAAAGGAGAAGAAGAAGAAAGAAGAAAGAAGAAAAATTACCTCGAGCTTCACTGTTGAAGTCTTGAACCCTAGCAGCAATTGATTTTGAGAGAAATGGTCTTTACTTAGGTTAGGGGTCTGTTTTGTATAATAAAAAAACAGACCCAAACTTTTTTTTCTTAAAACTGACCCCCTCCGCCACAAAAGCGAGCGCTTTGTCGCTTCTCGCTTCGCGCTTCTTCTACTGAAGCGAGCACTTCGTGTGGTCACCTCGCCTCAGGCATGGAAAAGCGACAAGGCATCGCTTCGCGTCGCTTCTCGCTTAAAGTGATCGCTTTGTCGCTTTTTAAGTCACTGGTGTAATCGAAGGTAAAAAGTGCAAAAAAGCTCTAAGATCGATTGGGGTTTTAAGCGCAAAACGCAAATAAAGCATGGGCTTTAATGAAGAAAGGCACAAACAAAGAAAAAAATACAAATATGTATGTGTCGTCCAAGGCTAATACTTATAAACATCAATAACAAATATATGGACAAAAAAATTGAAAAAAAAAAAACAATAAAGTAAAATATCAGTTCTTTAGTGTCACCTCTTCAGGATTAAGCTCATTGACACGGAACAGTATGCCTTAGAGCATTGATGACGACATTGAAGCGCCCGTTAAGTAAGACGAAGCGCTCAACATGTTTTGTGCCTCGCTTCAGGGATTAAGTGCGCTTTAAGTGCGCCTTTTATGACACTGCGGAAGGGTTGGCGGGGGTGGGGGCAGGGGCGGAGCTAGCATAGCACTTGCGGGTTCGGCCGAACCCAATAACTTTGGTCCAAAAAATGTATTTGTCTTAAAAAATTCATTGAATATGTATAAATTGTTAATTTAGAACCCAGTAACATAAACGATCTAGAATCCTGAACCCACAAGCATTGAATTCTGGCTCCGCCTCTGGGTGGGGGTCAGTGTGGAGCAGAGTTGGGGAAACTGGAAAGCGAGCGCTTCGTCGCTTAAAGCGAGAAGCAAAGCGATGTGATGGGTAGTCCGCTTCAGATCACTGACGCGAAGCGGCTTTATTGAAGTGAGCGCTTTCTCCACTTAAGCGTGAAGCGTGTGCAACGACTGAAGTTAGGGAAGCGTGTACTTTTTATTTTTTATTTAAAAAAGGTGGACTTTTTAGTGTGTCAAAAAGAAAACCATTGGTGCGACTTTCTTCTGTGAGTTACGACTAAGGTTGGGACTTTCTGTTGCTCTTCTTCTTCAAGCTCCAAGTATTGCTGCTGCTGCTTCTTCTTCTTCTCCTTCTCTTCTTGTTTCTCTGTTGTGATATCGTTATTGTTGTGATTTCTTTTTCTTTTCTTCTCGTATTCTTTTGCCTCTTCAGCTTTTATTTTATTTATTTGTTTGTCTATTTGTTTTTTCAGTTTATTAATTTAGTTGAATTTATTTATTTGTTTATCTTCTCTTTTTTTTTTTTCATGTGCTACTGTTTTTTTTTTTTACTTTGTTAATCTACTTGAATTTTTTAATTATTCTATTTTTTTCAGTTTGTTAATTCAGTTGAATTTATTTATTTATTTTTCTTCTCTTTGTTTTTTAGTTTATTTTGAATTTTTTTTAAATTGCACGACAGGGTGGTAGGTGGGGGGTTGGGAACCAGGGGGGTGTGGGGTGGTGTAGGTAGAGTTGAAAGAGAATATTCAAAAAATGTTTTTCCTCCTATTGATAGGAAGTCATTTTCGTACAACCCAGTGATGGTACTAATTTATTGTCTCTGTTCGTCTTCTTGAGCCGAGGGTCTTTCGGAAACAACCTCTGTACTCCTCGGGGTAGGGGTAAGGTCTGCGTCAGTGGCGTACGCAAGATTTTTCGTAAGCGGTGTCACAATTGTAAATAGTAAGCAAATAATAATTCACTTGTAACAACACCATATTGAAAAAATATTGTTCAAATCATACTAATAGAACACAACTCATGTATATTACTACAACTCTTATCGATGAATTTTCATTTTTAATTAGAAATCAAAATAACCTCATTAAAAATAATATTAAATATTTTTTTATAAAGAACCAAACAATCTCACAAAAAATTCATCATTCATTTGATTTCACAAACCATTCTTAATCAATTTCATGCCGAGAGAGAAAATGAAAGGAGAAAAAAGGAAGAAAAAATGCCGAACAACTTGGAATATCAGCCAAATAATTTATTATCCCTAGATTAACAACATGTGACTCTTGACACATTGGATTAATGCTCTTAACACCTAATAGGTCAGTCGTTCAAACTCCAAAAAACATTTTTTTCTATTTCGTTGATGATGCATTTATAAATATAAAACATGAAATAAAAGTTGCCTAGTTTCGAACCCGTTACATCCCCTAAAGAGTTGCAGCTCTTGACCAAATGTGCCACATAGCTATAAATGTCAAGTGGTGTCACTTTTACTGTATTTAACCTATTTCTGTTTCTGCATTTTAATTATATATACATGTTTAGTAAAATTTTCCGAGGAAGCGGTGTCACGTGACAACGCTTCCCCTACGGTAGATCCGCCCCTAGTCTGCGTGCTCACTGCCCTCCCTAGACCCCACTTGTGGGATTACACTGGTTTGTTGTTGTTATATATTTCTAAAACATTAAAGCCATTCAAACACGAGAAAATTGAAAAATTTCATACCAAACAACCCGATAGCTCTATTGTGAATCCATCAGGTGGAAGATAAGGAGGCTTTTTTAGAATAGTGGCTAGAAATTCGATGTCAAAAGGAGGAATTTATTACTCAAACCAATACCCCAAAGAAAGAGGAGTGGAAGACTTCCCCTGAACAGTTAGAAATTCAATTTTTAGAGCACAGAATCTATTCTCGGTCCAGTGAGAAATAATGAGAGAAAAAAACTTTTTCAGAACAATAAATTCAATGTTCAAAGGAGGGGTACCACAAAGAAAAGTAAGAAAAGTAGACTTTTCTGAAATGATAAGCAGAAATTCAGTTTTTAGAGGAGGAACTCAAATCAATACCAATACTTTGATCCTTTAAAAAAAATATAAAGAAGAAGTTTAGGAATATGCTTTACTAAAAAAGTTTTGAAAAATTGATTAGTGATTCGGAGGAGGCACTGCCACATGAATAGGTAATTATTAATCGGCGCGGTGTCAACATCACTAAAAATAAGAGTGCTTTCGTTAGGATGGTCATCAGAAAAAGAAGGAAAAAATTGGCGGCATAGATCGTGTAATGCTGCTTTCTATCGGTAGAAGCTTCTTAGGTTTCTACCTAGGCTAACTGAAGCTTTGATACCATGTTAAAGAAGGGAGAAGACTTCATATTGAAATGATGATTAACAATGTACAAGAGGGACTAGTTATATAAGAGTCACATGCTATATTGTATATCGTAGGTTATAATTCTGTATAGCTTATAAGGTAAGTATTTCCAAAATTAAGTACAAAATGTTTTACAATTTTTAATATATATTCTATAATATTTTACTTACCTTTATTGCTTTTGTATACCTGTAGTACTAGTGCATTCTCATATTTCCTATTCTTAGATTTCTAATAATTACCTGCTGCTTTTTTGCTTCGGTTATCTTTTTTCTGACTGTGGTTACTACTTTTCTTTACCCGGATTCTCCTTTACTGTATTTCTTTATCTAAACTGCTGTGATATTCGTTTCTTGAGTTGAGGGTGTATAGGAAACAACTTCTCTATCTTTACAAGGTAGGGGTAAAGGCGCACACACTACCCTCCCCATACCCCACTTGTGGGAATATACTGGGTATGTTATTAGAAACATTTAGAATCTAGGCACAGATAACTTTATCAGTTCTCTCGGCTTTCAACTTGTTTAATGACTTGATTTGAATGTTTATAGACCAAAGTCTGTATGCTAAATGTGTGGCAAGAGATGTGAAGGGGCAACTAAACATTTCCAGAGACCTTGCCATTATGCTGATAAGATACTAACATGTAAATGTTCGTTTGATTTATTAGCAACCACATTCTAGTATCTAGTTTTCCATTTTGTAAACATGACATGTTTCATGCAGTTCTTGAAAATTATATTGCTGATCTCACTCAGATAGTATTTTTCCGAAAAGTTGAGTAATGTTGTATTTACTGAAAACCGATTTTCTTTTTGGTGTCCGGGCCAACTTGTACCCACCTCGACTATTCGACCATATACCTGCTACCTCCCACTAGGTACCGGGTAACTCAATAGGCAGATGGGTTTTGTGAAACTGATTTCTACGACTTCTCAATCTGAGAAAGAGACGACTTGGGATATTTATTTGAAAACTAACACCATGCCAGTATATTTTGAGTGCAGTGTTCCCTTCTCATCTTTTTGTTTGCGTTAATGCTGGTTATGAATTCTGACTATCTCTGTTAAAACTAAAGGACCTATTCATCTGCACTGGCCATTTACAGGAAAGCTTGAAGATCTTCTTGATTGCTTTCCTTTGATTACCTATTTCTCTTAAGTGGGCAAGTTGTGTGTAGAGGAGTACCGGATCTTCTCTGTTTCATATACCATTTTTTCTTTCAGTGGAAGCTATATTTCTGCCAGTCATTTTTGCTTGACTCATATTTGGGAGTTATTAGTAATCTGAAAGGTTGTCTTGTACATTTTAATAATATTTTGAGATATTCGCTACATACAATTAACAAACTTGATATTTATGTCTATCCATCTGAGTTTATTTTCACTTTGAAGTTCTATGCTTTTCTCTTAACAGAAACAAATTTCAGTGTTCTTAATGTGCCTCTTTGAATATCATTTATTGGTCAATAACATTAAAAGATCGAAACATGGGTTAGTGGCATTTATCTGGTCAGTAACATGAACACTTACTGGTGAGCTGCATGTTCCAGAAGCTGGAAAAGGTGCAAATTGCTCTACAGTCGGAGCAGAAAGTTCGTGAGGCTCTCAAGGGGAAACATGCAGCTGCTGTTTCAGAGCAAAGACATTACAATTCTATCTTAAAAGCTTTCCAGGTAAGGTCCCTACTAATATGATCTGAAGAATATAAATCTAAAAGTTGTATTTGTAAATGAATCTTAAAACTTTGTTTGTTTCCTTTTTACTTATAGTTTTCTTGAGATGTTGCACTTGGACAACGCATAACATCTAACTGACTCGTTAAGGGACACATTTATCTGCACTTCTAGAATACATCCAGCTAAAGTTTGACTCATTGAGGGACACAATGTATAAACAGAATAGCATATGGATGACTGCAGCTTTTTATCTCTGTAGCAGTGGGCTGGCCTGCTGGGTTAGAAATGGGCAGGTTTCATGCGGGTTTTAAAGAAAAGTAGTCTATCTTCCCAGAAGGGGTGCCGTGGAGCAACGGTAAAGTTGTCTTCGTGTGACCTATTTGTCTCGGGTTCAAGCCGTGAAAGCAACCACTAATGTTTGCATTAGGGTAGGCTGTCTACATCACACCCCTTGGGGTGCGACCCTTCTCTGGACCCTGCGTGTACGCGGGATGCCTTGTTCACCGGGCTGCCCCTTTTTTTAAGTCCATCTTCTCGCTCATATTCTTGCACGCTAAGTGTGTGTTATAGTTGCTCCTCTAATTATAATAGCCTAAGAACACTTGTGCCGCAGCACGCAGGTATTATACAAGAACTTAATTCATCAAGAACCTTGGGTTTCTTTTGGTGCTGGGGGTCATTGGCACGGGTATAGATTCTTGCTACTGCTGCCTTCTGGAATATATTTGCCACCAGACACTTTTAGCAAATCATTCTGCTCATTATACTTGTGAAACAGGGAAATTGTTGAAAAGAACATCTCCCTCTCTTCTTTTCATTTTCTTTTGATTAGAGTTGTCCAGTTATAGAGCTCATTCTAGTTTAACAGTCGTATCAATGTGATTGTTCAGTTCGGATATACTACTTTTGTCAGCAGCAAATGAGTGGTTCCTAATGATATGCTTCTGTTATTTCCAGGTGGAATGTGCAAGGAATGAGAGACTTCGCGAGCAGAATTCACAAGAACATTTACCAAGTTGATATTTATGTCTGGTCGAAGAAGTGTTCCGTTCTACAAGAAATCCAACGGATGGCTACTGGGTTTGAGTACCTTCAATTGTTTGTACTATTTATCTTGTTATACTACGTTAGAAACTTATTTACTCCCGCCAGAGAAGTTACTTAATTACAATTTGATATATAAACTTACCAATTCTATACAATTTAATGATTGTAAAGTATCCCTTAATTATAGGGCATTGGTAACCGAATCCCACACGTTCAACTAACATACCCGCCCCTCACTCCAACATCTCTCAGCCAATCACTTCGGTAATCACATCCAAAAAAATTACTGTTGCTCCCTAATGCATATGTGGTCGTACAAGTAATATAGGATTGAAAGTCCAGATATCGTACCCACAGGACTTGTGATTAACTATTTACTAAATTAAACTAAGACTTTTAATCTATTCAAGTGATTTTCTAAAGATTATTAACTACAACTAATTTAGAGTAGCAAACTAAGAGATTAAAGAAAATAAGTCGGCAATCTTAGAGACGAATGCAATAGGAGAAAATATTCCAGAGCTATGGGTTGGCTAATAATACCGTTGAGTTTTTCACTTGAATTGTCTAATTAATTTATCTAGTTTGTTGATTGACATGGTTAATATTACTCGTAGCCTTCTCCCGTAGTACTACTCGCCTATTCAAGCTAACCTAATGCCTATATTCCTATGGAATTAGGATTAACAAGAATGCATTGATAATTCCCGTATAGTAACCAAGCAAGGCGATTAGGTATATCCCTATCGTAATCGCAAATCCGTTCCCGATGTTCGAGTTCAAGATCTTGCTCTACTCAATCTTATATGCAATCTAGAATTCCCTCTCCCGAGTTCAATCCTAGATTCATAGATAGTATTTAATTGGTGATCAAGCAATCAAATAATTAAGCGCAAGATTGAATAAATAAACCAATATGATAAAATAACAAGAACAATTCAAGTTTCAAACCACAATTCGTGCATAATCATTCTTCCTCACAAGCAAGGAAACACTCTTCGCACAATTCACTCTTCCTCACAAACACGGAAATACCCTTCGTGAAATTTACTATTCCTCACTAAGCATATATACATCAACACCAAGCAAGGTAGGAAGCATGGATAACGTCAAGAAGAGTGATTAAGCATGATACACCGCGTGAACGATAATCACAAATTTTGCACCAACAAACAAATCAATAAACTTCAAGAACCCTATTGTTCAAGTATTTCAACAAAGCACAAACATGATCTTCAACATAAATATAGAACCCAAGTATCTCTAGAATAGCAGACATGGACACGTGTTCATGACGTTGTGTCACGACCCCAGTTTGCCCTCCGTGAACATGTCGTGATGGCACCTAGTACCCTACGACTAGGTAAGTCTAACAATGCGGAAAAACAACATAACTTGCGGAATAATTAATTAAAACTGAACAACAACGGAACTGTATATAAATGCCGCCCGACATATACAACTCCATAATGCGGAAGTCTACAATATCACCCCAAAACCCGGAAACTCACGGGAAACACAGGCTAATAGAAGAGTAATACACTGCTCTAGCTCCAGAATGTCTAAACAACTGAAAGAAAGGAAAGACTATCTACTAAAGCTGGAATAAGATAGAGACTCCTGGTCCGCTGATGCGGCAGAAGTACCTCGAAGTCTCAGCTAGATCTCTCCACCTCGAGAGTGATACGCCTGGGTGGAGGTACCTGGATCTGCACATGAAAAACATGCGCAGAAAGGGCATGAGTACACCACAGCGGTACTCAGTAAGTGCCAAGCCTAACCTCAGTCGGGTAGTGACGAGGAAGGTCAGGGCCCTACTGAGAATAAGCATAATAATAGATCTTGCAACAGCATGAAACAAACGGAAGTAATGAGTACAGCTATGAAGTAAGACGGGTTATACAAGGCAACAATTAACACTCAGAGAATAAGACAACACATAGTAAAACAACTCAATACCAATACCAACGAGGATCTCCCAGGATACCGTTCTGTAGTCCATTTCATCAACTGTCCAAGGAGCTCCCGGGATACCGTCCCGTAGTCCATCATATGAGTATATCCGAAGGATCTTCCGGGATACCGTCCCGTAGTCCAACTATCAATGTGCAGGGGGGATTTATCGGGAATCTGACCCGTAGTCCCAAAGTAAATGTGCAGGGGGGATCTACCGGGAATCTAACCCGTAGTCCCAAAGTAAACAAACAAGGGGGGGGGGGGGGTAGCTACCGGAATCCCACATCCGTAGTCCCAATGTAAATACGCAGTCACAACACGAAGAATATTCAGAAATGAAGCTAAAAAATACAAGGCAACAGGTAGTTCTAGCCTAACATGCTTCACGTAGTGCAAACAAGGCAACTTGAACAAATAGACAATTTAGAACAGCTAAGCATGCTTTTCTAGCTAACACAGTCTATAATTGCAAATAAGAAAAAGCAGATAAGAAAGAAACTCAGTCTAAATATTTAAAGTAAAACTGGATTTTTCAACAATTAGCTCAAGTACGCGCTCGTCACCTCACGTACAAGGCATTCAATTACCAAATATCATATCCTAAGGGGAAAGGTCCCCCACACAAGGTTAGACAAGCCACTTACCTCAAGTCGGCTCCAAAATCAACTCGAAACCACACCTTTGCCACGAGTATCCGACTCCAAATGGCCCAAATCTATTCAATTCAATTACATATCGTAAATAACATCTCAAGCAACTGATTCTACTATTAAATTTAAAGCTAATACGCGAATTTAGGTAAAATAACCAAAACGCCCCTCAGGCCAACGTCTCGGAATCGGATAATTTTTACATTTTCAGAACCCTCGCACTCTCACGATTCTAACCATACAAAAATCTCCCAAATCGGAAGTCAAACACCCACTCAAAACTCAACAATTCGGTCTAAGAAGTTTCTTCCAAAATTTTCCCAATTTTTGATCCCCAATCCGAATTTAAATGATAAAATTAACTATAGATTGATGGCATATAACTAGAAAGGGTTAAAGAAACGTTACCCAATGATCTCCTCTTCAAATCCCTCTCAAAATCGCCCTCTTCCGAGCTCCAATTTGATTTTTCTAACTTTTGAAACAAAACCCTTGAATTTCATATTTCAGTCCAGTGGCTTCCGCTTCTGCGGTCAAGGGACAACACCGGCGGTCCCGCTTCTGCGGAACTTAAGCCGCGTCTGCGGTTTCATTAAAAATCTAAAATTCCGCACCTGCGGTCCTGATCTCGCAGATGCGGATCCGCTTCTGCGGAAATTCCACCGCATCTGCGGAACCTTTAAAAATCTAATATTCCGCACCTGCGGTCCTTATCTCGCAGACGTGGATCCGCTTCTGCGGAAATCCGACCGCATCTGCGGAGCCTGATGAGCCTGGCCAACCCCGCTTCTGCGGTCCTCCACGCCGCATCTGCGGTGCCGCTTCTGCGGTTCCCAAGCCACAGATGCGAAAATACCAGAAGCAGCAATGCTTCAGCTGCTGCAACACTTCTCCGATCTTCCCGTCAACCATCCGAAATCACCCCGAGGCCCCCGGGACCTCAACCCAAAGCGCCAACATCACCTAATACCCCATTCAAACTTTTATCAATCCTTAAAACACCTAATACAACATCGGAAACTCGAACTAATCACCGATTTAAGCATAAGAACTTCATTTTCTCTCAAAACACGCTTTCGATCAAAAACCTAACCAAACCACGTCCGAATGACCTGAAATTTTTCACACACATCCCAAATGACATGACGGAGCTATTGCAACTTCCGGAATTCCATTCCGACCCGAGGATCAAAATCTCACTATCGAACCGGAAACTTCAAAATTCGAACTTTCGGCATTTCAAGCCTAAATTAGCTACGAACCTCCAAAACACGTTCCGAACATGCTCCCAACCCTGAAATCACCTAACGAAGCTAACGGAACCATCGGATTTCCGTTCCGAGGCCGTCTTCACCCTGTTCTGACTATGGACCATTTTCCAACACTTAAGCTCTCATTTAGGGACTAAGTGTCCCAGAACTCTTCGAAACTCAAAACCGAACGTCCCGGCAAATCAAAATAGCAGAAATAAGCTTGGGGGAAACAGTTAATAGGGGATCGGGGCGTTAATTCTTAAGACAACCGGCCGGGTCGTCACACGTTGGTATTGTTACGACTGAATTTAGCGCATCAACAATCTCACAAATAGTCCATCATATTTAATAAAGTTGTAATAGCTAAAGCATGGTCCCTAACATTGATATTTGTACTCATCTTATCATTGAAATCATCTTAAACATAAGTCAAGAAAATCACAAAGTTCTGCAAGGCACAATGAATCATGTAATCTACCCCGAGCATGGATAATCCTGGAACATGCATATACGCTCGTCACCTCGTATATGCATCACCCCCACATGTAGCAACAAATATTATTTTATTAGATAAAATTTTCTCAACAAAGCTAGGCACAATACTTACCTCATTCCGGAACAAATTTCACAATCCAATACCGTCTTCTTTAGAAATATTCCTCAAAATGATCAAAACCTTGTCAAATATCATCTAGGAAAGTAAAACAATGCTCAAGGAAACATTCCCAATCAATAAAAGTTCAATATTTGTCTAAATCCTAAAAGTCAACAAAAGGTTAACCCGACCCACAAGGTCTAAATCTGAAGTCGAGATCAAATCCCGATGACCCATAACCCACGAGTCCAAATATGTGATTTGTTTCAAAATCTGACCTCAATTTGGGGTCTAATCTAAAATTTTATAAATCTCTAGTTTCAACCCAAAACACCCAATTTCTACTCTAAAATTTTTAGATTTGGTAATGAAATTCATTAAAAATAATGGACATTAAACGAAAACAAGTTAAAGTTACTAACCTGTGAAGTTGGGAAGAAATTGCTCTCCAAAAATCGTCTCTATGGAGTCTAGGTCTCGAATATGGTGTAAAATGAGCCAAGTCTCGAAGTCCCCAACTTTTACCCAACTGCAGATATCGAAATTGCGAACACTTGTTGTCAATTGCGATGATTGAAAATGCGAAGCACTGTTCGCAAAAGCGAATAATGTCTTAGCCTCCCAGATGTCGCAAATGCGACAATACCTTCGCATTTACAAAGGTCCTATTCCGCAAGAGCGACCCTGGCTTCGTAATCGCAAAGCTGCCTCAGACTCCCAGTGTCGCAAATGCGAGACATTAATCGCAAATGCGAAGATTGCCCTCATCGCAAATGCGAGCAAAGCTGCCTCTCAATCCCAGTCATCACAAATACGAGCCTGACATCGCGAATGCGAGGCCCGTACTTTCGAACAGGTCCTCGCAAATGCGAGACTTGCAAATCAACAACAATAGAATTTTCCTCAGCTGTCCAAAACCATCCACAACGTATCTGATATTCACCCGAGCCCCTCGGGCTCCAGTCCAGACATCCATACAAGTGTAATAGCATCACACGAACTCGCTCTTAAGCTCAAATCATCAAATTAACATCAAAACTCAAGAAGCAAAACCAAAAAACTCAAGAATTTCAACATTAAACTCAATTTTCCAACTTTTCACATAAAACGCCGATAACATCAAGAAGAGTGATTAAGCATGATACACCACTTGAACGATAATCAAAGATTTTGCACCAATAAACAAATCAATAAACTTCAAGAACCCAATTGTTCAAGTATTTCAACGAAGCTCAAACATGATCTTCAAGATAAATATGGAACCCAAGTATCTCAAGAATAACGGACATAGACATGTGTTCATGGTATTGGTATTGTTAGGACCGAATTTATTACGTCAACAATCTCACAAATTTTCCATCACATTTAATCAAGTTGTAATAAGCTAAAGCATGGTCCCTATCATTGATATTTGTACTCATATTATCATTGAAATAATGTAAAACATAAGTTAAGAAAATCACAAAGTTCAACAAGGCAAAAAGAATCATGTAATCTACACCGAGCATGAATAATCCTGGAACATGCATATACGCTCGTCACGTCGCATATACATCACCCCACATGTAGAACCAAATATCATTTTATTAGAAAAAATTTCCTCAACAAAGCTAGGCAAGACACTTACCTCATTCCGGATCAAATTTCACAATCCTATACCGTCTTCCTTAGAAATATTCCTCAAAATTATCAAAACCTAATCAAATAACATCTAGGGAAGTAAAACAATGCTAAAGGAAACATCCCTAATCAATAAATGTTCAATCTTTGTCAAAATCCCAAAAGTCAACAAAAGTTCAACCCTACGCACAAGGTTTAAATCCGAAGTCGAGACTAAATCCGGATGACCCATAATCCCACGAGTCCAAATATGTGATTTGTTTCAAAATTCGACCTTCATTTGAGATCTAAATCTCAATTTTACAAAATCTCTAGTTTCTACCGAAATCGCCCAATTTCTAATTTATAAATCTTAGATTTGGTAATGACATTCTTCATTTTTGGCGTTTAACGGCCATAAAACTAGAATTCCGCCTGGTTCCAATATTTTTGTATGCTATAGCCCAGGCCTTCTGCCGTGGGCCCGGCCCCCGGAACCGGATGTCGTAATATTTTTTCGTGGCATCAAATACGACCTAAGGAACCATATTCAAGTAATGGAAATTGAATAAAAACAAGTGAAGTTAGGAAAAAAATGCTCTCCAAAAATCGTTTTTGTGGAGTCTAGTCTCAAATATGGTGTAAGATGAGTCAAGTTCCGAAATCCCCAACTTTTACCCAGCCGCAGATATCGCAACTGCGAACATTTGTTGGCAATTGCGATGATCGAAAAAGAGAACCACCGTTCGCAAAAGCGAATAGTTCCTGAGCCTCCGAGATGTCGCAAATGTGACAATACCTTCGCATTTACAAAGTCCCCCTACCGCAAGAGTGACCCTGTCTTCGCAATTGCGAAGCTGCCTCAGACTCCCAGTGTTGCAAATGCGATACATTATTCACGAATGCGAAGACTGCCCTTATCGCAAATGCGAGCAAAGCTTCGCAGATGCGAAGTTGCCCATCTCAATCCCAGTCATCGCAAACACGAGCCTGACATCGCAAATGCGAGGCCCACATTTGTGAATAGTTCCTGGCAAATGTGAGACCTATATTTCAGTAACACTAGCATTTTCCTCAACTGTCCAAAACCATCCACAACGCATCTGATACTCACCCGAGCCCCTCGGGCTCCAATCCATACATCCATCCAAGTGTAGTAATATCATACGAACTCACTCGTAAGCTCAACTCATCAAATTAACATCAAAAATCAAGAGGCAAACAAAAAAACTCAAGAATTTCAAAGCCAAACCCAAATTTTCAACTTTTCACATAGAGCGCCGAAATAGTCTAGGGTCACCAGGTCAGCCGATACCCCAAACAAACATGCGTACAAGTCCAAAATCATCATACGAGTCTACCAAATCATCTAAACACCGATCCGAGATCGTTTACCAAAAATGTTGACCATGGTCAACTCTAGACATTTTCAAAGCCAAAAAATCATATTTTCTTTAAAAATTCATATTCAAATTTTTTGGAGTCGACACGGACCACACACACAACTCAAAAATTATCAAATAGAGCTATGAAAAGTCTCGAAACACATAAAGGGAAGCTAATACTCAAAACGACTGGTCAGGTCGTTTCATTCTCCCCCACTTACACAGACATTCGTCCTCGAACGTGCCAAGAGTCGTTCCAAAGCCGTCAATTAGCTTAATAAACTCATTATACCCATAATCGTGAGTGAACCAATTCCACCTTGGTCCATATAAGTCCAGGAACACTTGATTGAAGATTCTTCCTTCGACCTTAGCCCACAGGGCATGGAACCAAATTCCAATATTCGGAATCCCCTATATGATCCGATCCTTATATATATATATATATATATATATCCCGGTACCGGTAGTAAACCGTATATCAAATAAAATTTGTCCTAAACCTTCACAACACTGCTAATGATGTAAGAAACTCATAACCACTCACCCACTCAACAAGTTGTGGAGTTCTCTCGCCCGACAAGAACCATTTCCTAACTCTAAGCTGATTAATAACATTCTTATCCAAACATAACTTACCCAAGTCCTATTGCACTAATTCCAGGTCCAATGATCTTATCTCACTTGTACAAGCTATTCAGCTAGCAAATCTCACTAAAGGCTGCATGGAAACTCACACAACGGGGTCCATACACCAAGCAAGCAATAACTCAGATACATCCAATAATAGAAAGAAAACAAGATAAGAGGGCTATCCAACAAGTGCAACTAATATAACAACAAAAGCATAATTCCATGAACTCTTCCCACAAAGGGACACAAAACACACAAAATAAACACAAGGAAGGGTATCCCACATAAATCCGTTGCGGCGTGCAACCCGATCCCAAACATATCAATCCACATATAGATATCCATCGAGCCATAATGCCCGTGCTCACTAAGAACATGTGCGTCAACATCAAGCACGATAGAGTGTATAAATATAACTGTGGGGGAGATGAATAGGCATAATACAATACAGAAAAAGGCAGGCACGACTAAGGTGCAATAAGAAAATCAACATCACAAGAGCCATCTCGCCCACATATCTCCACAAGGCCTAAATAGGATCACAACATGCGCGTGAATAATTAAGTAGCCTCACAACCCATCATAGCATAAGAGAGAAAAACATAACATAGACCAGGGCATGAATAACATCAATTCTGCCCGATGATATACCTACGGTAAAAGTTGCGTAAGAAAGCAAACCCGATCTAACATAGAATGTACATTCTCATTAAGCCTCCAAGTAGCTCCCAAATCAATTTTGATCATCCCCAAATAGGTAAATAACCTTCCAAAAGTCCATACTAAGCTATCCATAACATATACCATCAGTTGTCTAATTCTTAACATATCTTCACAGTCCGCAATCAAGGAATAGTTGCTTACGAGAATATCCAAACTCTAAACCTCAAGAATACCAGAATCTCCATATCCTATGATGACCCAACCTGTCATTTTGAGTATTTGATCTCTTTTTCCCTATTTGATGCTCTTCGTATGTGTTTTTGTTGTCATGTTATTTATGGGGATGGTTGGTTTGGTTCCTGGAAGGTTTTTGGTTGAATTGGAACACTTAGTTCCTAGCTTGGAAGCCTAAATTACAAGTGTTGACTAAGTTTGACTTTTGTGTATTTGACCTAGGATCTAAGTTTTGATAGTTCCGTTAGGCCTAGATGGCAATTTTGGACTTGGGCATATGTCAAGATTTGCATGTGGAGGTTCCTAGGTTGTTTTGGTTCTTATTGGCGAAAGTTGGCAATTAGAAGGTTTAAAAGTCCATAAGTTTGACTCATAGTTGACTTTATAGTTATCGATGTCCATTTGGGATTTCGAACCTTGGAATAGGTTCGTATGGTGATTTATGACCTTTTTTGTAAAATTTGGTGTCATTGTGAGTTGTTTAGGCATGTTTGGCGTAAGTTTGAAAGTTGGAATTTTGAAATAGTTCATTAAGCTTGAATTGAGGTGCGATTCATGATTTTGATGTTATTTTGTGTGATATAAGGCCTCGAGTAGATCCATGTTATGTTTTGGGATTGGTTGATGTGATTGGACGGGGTCCCAGGGGCCTTGGGTGTGTTTCATGATGGTTTCAGACCGTTTCTCTCATGTTTGGAGTTGGTGGTTTTCTGGTGTTCATCACGATCACGTAGTGTTTTGTGGCTGGCCTTTTTTTGTTCTTCGCGTTCGCAAAGGTGAGGTTGCGATCGCGGACTATGGAGAGCTGAAGCTCCGCGTTCGCATTTTGTGGGTCACGATCGCGTAAGTTTTGTGTCAGGCTGGGGAGGTCAGGTGGCTTAGCCTTTGCTTAGGCTTAGGGTTCAGTGAACGTGAAGAGTAAATTGCCTAGTCCCCCAATTCCTTTTCCGCGAATGGGACACCAACTTCGCATTCGCGATGAAGGAAACCAAAACTAGCATATCGATAGTTTTTGACTTAGCTCTGGGCAGTCCAAAACACACCCGAGCCACCCGGGACCCCGTCCAAATGCACAACCAAGTCCATAAACATAATACGGACCTGCTCAAACCTTCATAACACATAAAACAACATCGAAACTAAGAATCGCACCAAAACAAAATTGAATCAACTTATGAACTTCAAACTCTTCAACTAGCTCCGAATGTGTCGAATCATATTTAGACAACTCGGAATGATACCAAATTTTGCCTACAAGTCATAAATCACCATACGGACCAATTCCCAGGCTCGGAATCCCAAACGGACTTCGATAACACCGAAGTATACTTCAAACCAAATTTAGAGAACTTGAAAACCTTCAATGAGCCAACTTTCAACATTAAGCGCCGAAACGCTCGGATACCCCGAAACTCAATCCGAACACACACCCAAGTCCAAAAGCATCATACAAACGTATTCTTCAAGGTCTCTATCTTTGGGTTGGAATATTTGGCAGGAAAAGATAGTTTTATTGGGGTTTTTTTAAGATGAAAATGGTCAAAGCTTATGGAAATGGTTTTATCATTTATTTTGGTAAAAGTTGGCTTACCAGATTGCTTCCTCTAGTTTTCTTAACCTTTCATAATTTGCGATCCAGAAATCAAGAAGGATTTTGACGAGCTCATCTCTAGAAATTTGTATGGGTATTTGAGTGCACATGGTGTTTCCTTTGGTAGCATCACTATTTAAGAGTAAAATATTTCCTCCTCTGGGAAGGCAGAGATCCATGGCATGATTTTGGACCCGCCACGATAGTTGCTAATGAAGAGTGGCATGGATCACATCTTTGGCTTGTGGAGCTCCCTGGATTTGGACTTGGATTTTTAATGCTTCGGTTAAGTATGAATCATAGAGGGACATGTTGAAATTTGGGAAGATAGTTATGAAGATAGTCTCAGCATTTAAGTTAACTTCTGCAGTACCCGGATTTGCATGTTGGTACTCATAGTATTTTGTATCCAGAAGAGAAAGGCAAGTAACAACAGGTTGACCTTTCCTTCCATGATATGTCAAAGCGAGTCGAACAGCTCCAAAATGGATATGGGTAAAACCATGATATTTTATTGTCGGGGAAAATCATCCAGGATTTAAAGGGTGATGAATTGTACCTCTCTAGTTGCAAGAATAGGATGATGGTCAAGGTTTGAGGCAGTAACATATTCCTTTACTCCTTTTGGTCTGTGTTGGACTAAGGAATGAATTTGGGACCATGGGGAAAATTATCTTCTAGCAAAAGCTGAGTAGGGTTTATGAGGGGTAATTCGGTGGAGGTTACTTTTTGTTCATCAGGTAGGATATCTACTTCATATAGGTAATCATATTTTTTGGTCAAGTTTTGAAGTAGAAACATATTCCTTTACTCCTTTTGGTCTGTGGTCGACCAAGGAACGAATTTAAGACCATGAGGCAAATGATTTTTTGGCAAAAGGTGAGGAAGGGTTTATGAGAGGTAATTCGGTGGAGTTACTTTTTTTCATCGGGTAGGATATCTACTTCATATAAATAATCATATTTTTTGGACAAGGTTTTATATTGAGTAGGGTACATATTCGTCTTTGCAAGGGAAGAGGATGATGGAAATGACTCAGACATATTTAGTAAACTGTTCCTCCCAAGATATACGCTCTTACGTTGTAGACAAAAACCCCAAAATTTTCTTCAAAATTCCATAATTAGAGCGTAGAAATCCATAGGGAACAAGATATATAATCAAAATCAAGTATAAATCACTTACCCTCAAAATCATGGTGAAAAATCACTTCCAAAATTACCTTTTCCCGAGCTCCAAAACTAGAAATAGTGAAAAGTAAGTCAAAACTCAAAATATAATATATTATACGGCATCTTCACACTTGCACCCAAAAGCTCGCATCCGCGAGAAACCAGCTCCAACCTAACGATCGCATCTACGACCATAACTCCGTATCTGCAACCTCGTAGGTGTGACATCCAAATAGCAGGTAAGATGCTTCCTTTCCCAGCCAAATTTCGCAGATGTGCACCGAGTACGCAAGTGCACCCCTTACAGGTGCACTAAAGACTTTAGCGACCTTGCGCCTGCGCAACAAGCACCGCAAGTTTGACACGCCAGTATCAGCAACATCAAACCATCCCAAAATTGTCCGAAACCAACTCGAAATACACCGAGCTCCCGAGCTCCCATCCAATCATACCAAAAAGCCCAAATACCTTATCCAAACTTATCCAAAGAGTCGAAACACCACAAATAACTTCAAAACCGAGAATCGAAGATCAAAATCCATCTCTTAACTTTAAAACTTTCCAACTTCCCATACGCGTTCGAATCATACTTAGACATTTTGGATTACAATCAAACTTTGCAAACAAGTCCCATTCAATCAAGTGAACCTATCTAAAGTCTAAAAATCAAAATCGAAGTCGGATAACACCAAAGTCAATTACCGGTCAAACCTATAAACTCTCCAATTCTTCAAATTATCAACTTTCGACAAATAGAGTCAAAATCTTATAGGAACATCCAAAATCAAATCTGGACATATTCCCAAGTCCAAATTACCGTAAGAACCTATTGGAACTATCAAATCATCAGTCTGAGGTCGTATACTCAAAAGCCAAACCTTTGGTCAACTCTTATAATTTAAGGTTCTAAACTAGCATCATCCTTATAAATTACCCTTGAATCTCTCAAAGATAAAAACAAACCATACACGCAAGTCGTAACACATTATATGAAGATATTCAACATCTCAAATAATAGAATAAAATGCTAGAGCTCAAAATGATCAATCGAGTTGTTAGAGAATGCAGATTTAGCCTCACTAACCCTCAACCTATCCATTGTTGAAGGTATTAATATTTTTGTCGACCTTTTGCCTCTCCATCATTATAATAGGCCTTAGTCTCATTGTTACACCCTTTGTGTCCCAAGGTGACGTATATAAATATGAGACTTGTTAATCATGATTTAATTGAGTGTAAAGTCATAATATGACTATATATGATGTTTGGATATAAAATATAAAGTTTGGGAAAAATCGGATTTAAGTTGCGGAAAAACCTACTAGCTTAGTTTTTCCAACATTGAACCATCCGATAGGTGTCCTACACCTTCGTCCGTAAAGAGCTTCGTATAGAGCCATCCGACATTATCAAGAGCTTCGTACGATTCAACTTTGTCAGCACCATTGACAAAGTTGACTCGAAAGGTAACTAAGTTTCAGTGGACTAATGCTTGTGAGAGGAGTTTCCAGGCATTGAAGGACATATTGACTTCAGCACCGGTTCTGACACTCATAGAGGGAAAAGATGGTTATGCTACCTATTGTGACCCGTCGGGCGTTGGATTGGGTTGTGTACTGATGCAATATTGTAAGGTTGTAGCTTATGCTTCTAGACAACTAAGAAAGCACGAGAAGAATTACCCGACCCACGATTTAGAGTTAGCCGCGATGATTCATGCACTAAAGATGTAGAGGCACTATTTGTATGGCATTCATATTCATATCTATATGGATCATAAGAGCCTTCAATATGTCTTCAGGCAAAAGGAATTGAATTTACGTCAAAGGCGATGGTTGGAGCTACTGAAAGACTATAATGTTGATATTTTATACCATCCAGGGAAGGTGAATGTAGTAGCTGACGCCCTCAGTGGTAGATCTATGGGTAGCCTATCATATTTACAACCAGAGAAGAGTGAGATAGCCCATGAGATTCATCATCTAGCTAATCTGTTCGATTACTAGATTCAGGTGATACCGGGGTTAGTATTCAGGACACGGTAACATCCTCTTTAGTAACTGAAGTGAAGGAACGCAAATATGAGGATCCTGTGCTAGCTCATTATAGAGATACAGCCCCTCAAAAGGAGAAGACACCATTTTAGATTACAGGAGATGGAGTCCTCAGATATCGAGGTCGATCTTGTGTTCTAATGTGGCAGGGCTGCGCCAATAGTTATGGGAGAAACTCACTATTCTTGTTAATCTGTTCATCCAGGAGCGAAAAAGATGTATCTGATATTAGGGAAATATATTGGTGGGACGAAATGAAGAAGGATATAGTAGAGTTTGTTGGTCAGTGTCCTAATTGTCAGCAGGTTAAGATTAAGCATCAGAAACCTGGTGGATTGTTGCAGACTATAGAGATGCCGACTTGAAAATGGGAAGAAATTAATATGGATTTCATCATAGGCTTACCTGGTACCCAGCGTAAGTTCGATTCTATATGGGTGATTATTGATAGACTTAAAAAATTAGCCCATTTTCTGCCTGTCAGGACTACATATTCAGTAGAGGATTATGCAAGGCTTTACATTAAGGAGTAGTAAGACTTCATGGTGTCCCTATATCTATTATCTCAGATAGAGGTGCTCAGTTTACAACTAATTTTTGGAGGTCCTTCCAAAAAGTATTGGGGACTCAGGTAAGTCTTACTGCAGCATTTCATCCCCAGACAAATATTCAGGCCGATCATACTATTCAGACACTTGAGGATATACTACGGGCTTGTGTGATAGACTTCAGGGGTAGCTGGGATGATCATCTTCTTCTTGTTGAGTTTCCATATAATAATAGCTAGCATTCTAACATTCAGATGGCTCTATACGAAGCTCTTTACGGACGAAAGTGTAGGTCACCTATCGAATGGTTCGATGTTTGGGAAACTAAGTTAGTAGGACCAGTGTTGGTACAACAGGCAGTTGAGAAGATTAATCTTATAAGGGAAAGGCTATTAGCAGCTCAGAGTCATTAGTAGTCCTATGCAGATAATCGATGATGAGACTTGGAGTTTCAGGTAGACGACTGGGTATTCCTAAAGGTATCACTTGTGAATGGCGTTATGAGATTGGGTAAGAAATTAAAGCTTAGCCCTCGGTATATTGGACCTTATAAGACCATATGCAGAGTAGGCCAGCTAGCATATGAGTTAGACTTGCCTTCCAACTTGGAGTCTGTACATCCATTATTTCATGTGTCTATGCCCTGTAAGTGTATCGGAGATCCTTCTAGAGTCGTTCCAGTTGACGATGTTCAGGTCATAGAGCAGTTATCATATGAGGAAGCTCCCATTGCTATACTAGATAGACTGGTTCGGAGATTGAGAACTAAGGACGTAGCTTCAGTTAAAGTACTTTGGAGAAACAAGAATGTGGAGGAGATGACTTGGGAAGCTGAAGAAGACATGAAGTCTAGGTATCCTCACTTGTTTCCGCTTTCGGGGGAGGATCGGACTGAGACATCACAACCCTTAGATACGTATATGATACTAGATTCTTATGCTAGTTACTATCAATGGTCGTGTGAGGCCATTGGTTTTATTGATAATTGTAGTACTGTGTGGCTTTGTATAGTTGGATTTTCTGCGTGACAAGTTGGTAGTAGTACCGTTATGGAGAAGACATTGCCAAAAATTCTATAGATCTCTGGCAGTTTAACATTTGAGGACGAATGTTTCTACAGGGGGAAGATTGTTACACCTTGTGCGTCCCAAGGTGACGTATAATGAGTATGAGACTTGTTAATCATGATCAAAATGAGTGTGAAGTCATAATATGACTATATATGATGTTTGTATATAAAATATAAAGTTTGGGAAAAATCGGATTTAAGTTGCGGAAAAACAGACTAAGGATTTGCCTTGTAACGAAGCTTTTTTGAGCAATACATTTCGTGTGTTATATGAGGTCTTCTTGGGACATATTATATACCAAATTGAAGGTCTTGTAATGTAGTTTCCAATGCTCTTAACTGATTGTTCATACGACATCCGGATAAAAAGATATAAGCGTGGGAAGAAGGGCCAATGTAGGGTGCCATGCTAGCACCTCTTTGACTTTTCAAAAGTGGATATATATATATATATATATATATATATANATATATATATATATATGCCTTATGTCGTCTCTTTCTTCATTTTTCAACAGACCACGACTAAACAAAGATCATAAACTTACCCTTAAGCTTTCTACAATGTTTTCAAAAAGTATTAACATCCCGGGCACGAAATCAAGAAGCAATAACATTAGAAAGATCCCTACTACGTAAGTATCATTCTATTGCCTCTATTTTCCTTTGTAGTTTGAGTTTTGGAAGGTACTTCATAGTTAATAAAGTGCCTACTTTTTGTATTTAAGCTTTAAAATATCAAGGAAGGTTGATAAATACGTTTCCTAATAGTTAGAACTCACGGGACGTGATCGAAAGCGGTGAGCTCGATTTATTCCACTTTTAGTGGACTGTTTTCTAGTCCACTCGTGTTGGACTCTTGTGCTGCTGATTTATGGAGTTTGGAAGGATAAAGGGTGTGGAGAAATGCCACATGTGTTAGGGTAGTGTGCTGGTCGCTTGTCGTTGCAATTTCAAGCTAATTGAAAATTTGTTGATTGGGTGTGTTATGGTATATTTGGGTTTTTTGTTGTATTAAAGGTCCGAATAGTAGATAGCTTGTTTTTGGGTTGCTAATTGTATTGTGTTGTTGTCTCACCTATAGTAGGATGGAGGGAGCAATTAAATCAGGGGAAATGCTGCCTGTTTTTTTTTTTTTACAGATTAAGTTACTTTCGTTATATAAATGAGAGAGTCATTCGTGACTTGACAATAGCTTCACTGTCGTTGTTGTAAATTAAGGTGCAGTCAGCTGACACTACTAGAATTACGGAAAAAAGCGACCAAAGTTGGTCTGTGGCAAGAAGCGACAAAACGTTGGTCGCCAAACAAGCGAAAATAATAAAATAAATAGTTGAAACACATTAGCGACCATGGTTGGTCGCTAATTGGTCGCTAAATTAGTCAAACTGTTGACTGGACTGGTCAGACTTGCTTGGTCAAACGTTTACTGAGATTAGCGACCAAAGTTGGTCGCTAAAGTGGGACCCACCTACAAAATTTTAATAATTATATTATTATTTTAAAAAAATTATAAAATATAAATATATATAATTTAAAATTTGCGACCAATATTGGTTGCTAATTAAAGGGAAGGCAGATAGCGACCAACATTGATCGCTAAGGTGGGACCCAGTTATAAAATTTTAATAACTATATAATTAATTTAAATATGACATAAAATATAAATAAATCTGATTTAAATTTAGCGACCAACTTTGGTCGCCAACTAAATTCATGTATAATTAGCGACCAATGTTGGTCTCTATTCAGGTCAACAATGGTCAAAATTAAAAATCACTTTTGTATTTACTATCTAAATAATATAAATATAAGCCGTTACTACTTTTGTAATACAAGGGATGAATAGTACTACGAAGCGTGCGTGTGCGTCTATATATATATATATATATAATAATATATATACTTACACTATACTATGCACTAAGTATAAGTGTATTAGGTAATGTTATATCGAATATAGCTTATATATATAATATATATACTTACGCTATACTCCGCACTAAGTATAAGTGTATTAGCTAATGTTATATCGAATATAGCTTATATATATAATATATATACTTACGATATACTATGCACAAAGTATAAGTGTATTAGGTAATGTCATATCGAATATAGCTTATATATATATATATAATATAGATACTTACGCTATACTCTGCACTAAGTATAAGTATATTAGGTAATGTATATCGAATATAGCTTTTATATTTATATATATATATATATATATAGCTTAAAATGAATTAAAATCCTAAATTTATACTATATATGTACATAATTTTAAATTGAACTAAAAATAATTTATTTTTGTTTTATATATAGCAACCAACTTTGGTCGCCATTTTGGTCAAACGGTCAAATATTGGCGACCAACTTTGGTCGCTATTTTGGTCAAAAAGTCAACTTATTTGGCTACCAAAATAGCGACCAAAGTTGGTCGCTTTTTTCAATTCCAGTAGCAAAACGGGGTTTCCCCTCCCATTCTTTCAAAAATTTTCCCCAAAATATTTCTTCTTTCTCTCACACTCAAACTGTCACGACCCAAACCCCGCACTGGTCGTGATGGCGCCTCTCGTGAAGACAAGGCCAGCCAACTAACCCAACTCGTCTTTTCAAAAATAATTTAGACATGAATAACAGTCAAAATGTGACTTAATAAAATTAATTAACGGAATTACAACCCTACACAGCCCAAAGCGGGGTGTCACAAGTCACGAGTATCTATCAGAGTATAAATACAACTACAAGACCTAAAATACACAAAGCCGGAATAATGAACCAAAAGAGAGAAAAAATGGTGCTGCGAACGCAGACAGTCACCTCGCTACTCCTATAGCTCTGCCTCTGATCAGCCAAAACCCGCTACCGGGTGAACAAATACCTGCATCTGCACGCGAGGTGCAGGGGGTAAAGTGAGTAGTACTCCAACTCAGTGAGTAATAAGGGTAAATAATAACTGAGCAGTAAGAAATCACGTAAAGCAAACCATCATGCTATATAGGAGTAGTGTAAAACCTTTTGACAAAAATAGTGAAGCTGTGAAATCTTTAGAAATATCTTAGCTCAGTTTAAAACTTCGTAAAAATGACTTTTTCAACATTTTTTTTTGCAAACGAATGCAATTCGAGTAGTGCAGATAAGCACAGAATTCCGCCCCTCGGGCACCACACTCAATTAACAGATAATGTCAGGCAATCCAGTAGATATCACATGAAGTAACACAAATAACAGGTAAGGCAAGCAAATAAGATAAAATAAACACACAGAACAGTGCTAGTACCGCTCCGGCGTGCAGCCCGCTCCACGTACCACTGCGCCGTGCAGCCCGATCTGTTTATCATCGACGACGCTCACTGGGGGTGTGCAGACTCCGGGAGGGGCCCCTTACGGCCCAAGCGCAATAATAAGCCATCTCGTGGCATCAACTAGGTCCTCGGCCTCATATCAATATCAATATCATACCGCTGCGGTGTGCAACCCGATCCTATACTCAGTCCAAAAATCACATAAGCCCCTCGGGCACAATCATATAGAAATATTCAGCCCAAACTTCATTAAAAATATTAATTAGGTTTCGAGTTTAAGAAAAGGTGGCTGAGTTTGCAAAACAGTATTAAATACTAGGACTAAGTTCGATGATATGCACAAATGGTAAGAAACCAGTAATAACGATCCCTGAAGGATTCAATCAATTGGCACGAAGCCCAAATATAGCATCAGCTCAATTAAAATGATAATAAGTGAATTTCAGTCAAATACGCAGTATATTCATCTACCGGGACGGACTAAGTCACAATCCCCAACGGTGCTCTACCCCACGCTCGCTATCCGGCGTGCAAGTCACCTCAATATAGCACTACGATGTGCAGATACGGGGTTTCAAACCCTCAAAATATCATTTACAATCATTACTCACCTCGAACCGGCAAATCTCTAGCTCGCGACGCCTTTGCCCCTCAAATGGGCCTCCATTCACATCGAATCTATCCAAAATCAGAGCGAACACATCACAATATGCTAAGGGAACAATACCCAATCGAAAACAATCGAAAAATATCAAGAATCTCGAAATTAGCAAAACCCGAGCCCCGGGCGCACTTCTCGAAACTCAAAAATTCTTACATCAACGGGTTCCTTATCTCGCCACGAGTCTATACATATCAAGAACTCCCAAATTCGAGCTCAAATGACCCATCAAAACCCAATTTAAAATTTAAAAATCCAAGCCCTAGTTCTTCCCCTTTTTGCTAAGTTTCCATGAATTTCAAGGTTAATTTCACAATTAAATCATGTTTTTAGTTCATAGAACTTACCTCCAATCAATCCTCTTCGAAACCCTCTTCAATTCCCGTCAAAATCCTTCTGTGCGATCGCAATACACCCTCTGCGATCGCATAGAACAAAATGCTCTGCAACAACTGATGCCTTTTTCTGCAACTTTTCATAGTCCAAAACTCCCCGTTAGCCATCCGAAATCACCCCGAGGTCCCCGGGACCTCAACCAAAAGCACCAGCACATCCTTAAACATCACCCAAACTTGTTCCAATCCTCAAAACACCTCAAACAACACCAAAACCATCAATTCACATCAGATTCAAGCCTAAGTTCTTCTAAAACTTTCGAAACACGCATTTGATCAAAAACCCAACCAAATCACCTCCGAATGACCTGAAATTTTGCACACACATCCCAAATCACATAACGAAGCTTCAACAACTCTCGGAATTCCATTCCGACCCTCGGATCAAAATCTCACCTATCAACCGGAATTCGCCAAAATACTAACTTCGCCAATTCAAGCCTAATTCTACACCGGACCTCCAAAATCACTTTCGATGACACTCCTAAGTCACAAATCATCCCCCGAAGCTAACCGAATCATCGGTATTCATATCCGAGCCCTCTAACACATAAGTCAATATCCGGTTGACTTTTCCAAACTAAGCGTTCCTTAAAGAGACTAAGTGTCTCATTTTCTTCTAAAATCAATCCAAGACAACTCGATCACACAAGACACTGATAATGAAGCATAAAGAAGCAGAAAATGGGGGAAACGGAGTGGTAACCCATGAGATGACGGGTCGGGTCATCACATCCTCCCCAACTTAAACAAACGCTCGTCCTCGAGCATACCCAGAGTTGTTCTAGAAGCCAACCAATAGCTGAATAACTTTATCATGCACATACCCGGGGGTGATCCCACGTCACCCTATCTCATATGGGTCCGATAACACCTTTTAACTAAAAATTACACAATCCAATCTAGCCCATAAACCATAGAACCACATTTTCACTTCTGAAACCATCAATACGGTCAAAACCTCACACCTATACTTTGAATAGACCCGAACTAGCTGTAGTAACCCATGCCTGCAATCTCAAGTGCAATTATCCGTTATAGCACGTAACTCCAACACATGTAGCGATAACTTCCGTTCACAGCAGCTGCACACAACACCTGAATACCGGTAGAAACCTCTTATCAACTAAAGTCCCGTTCCAATGCTCCCATATACTGCCAATGATAATGAAACACGCAATAAACCATAACCATCTCTCAGATCAGCCATTCATGAAGTCACTTCCCTTTTTGGCTAATACCACAGCAGATTTCCGAGCCGAACCTCAATATGATCCTTCCAACAAGCTGAAATCAATTCCGTTCGTATTCATTAATGACCCCAAAGATCACCTCGAATCCAACACACCACTCTGGTGACATGATACATCAATGCAGGCCTAAGCCACAACTCGCATAATTCGCGCACCAATAAGAAACGGTCTGAACATACTCAAATCATGAAATGACCCAAATGAAAGAGCTGTACCTCAAGCTCACCAATATCGTCACATCACACGGCTGAGAACCCGTCTCACATCATAGAAATAGAATACACAAATTTGACCCGCAAGGTCATATTCCCATACAGCTTTGCTGCAACGTGCGATCCTATCCAAATACTGCTCCACATGAAGCACCTCAAGTCACTATGCTCAAAATCGACAGCCACGCACAATTCGATGTCTGGAACCAAAGCAAGTCATTACACCCACGGTGAGACAAATAACATACACTGTGCAAACCCAATAGGACATAACCGGTATGTCATTCACCGAGCAACTCCCAATTACTCTTTCGGCTCGACTTCTACTATGAAACCCCAATGAAATCGCACCATATGTGCCCATAACCAACAGATCATAACGTCTTGCAACACAAAAAGCAACTCATAGATCTCCCCAGATCACTAACAAGCTCAATAACGATCGAATCAACCTATCCCTCAACAATACAATTCGGGGCCAACCAAGCCGACTCAAGATAGAACACGCATCCACATTGGCCTACCAACAAACTCATTAACAAGGAGGCCTGAAGTTTCTCCTTCCACTTCAAAAACTTTGCTGATGCTATACGATACGATACAAGGCACCAAATCAACACTGAAATCCACAACCTTGCCCGGCGACATGCCCGGCCACAAGAAACACATCCGAAAAGTCCCTCAACACCGGAACTGAATCAATGGTGGAAACTTCTGCACTGACATCCATCACGAAGGCCCAAATAAGAAAAGCAATCGTTCCCAGCCGTCCGCTGGTTCTTCGAAACATAAGCCACTCTACTAGAACATAATCAGACGCACCTCGCCACTCAGCCCGTGGCATTCCCGGCATAACCCATAGGGCAATAGTCCAGAGTAATCCCGACACTGAGACAACCAGTCTAAATCCCAACATCACATCCGAATCTAACATACCACATCATAGCCTGAATATGGGAACTTCCGTCTCCACATACACCCAGCACATGAACCATCATATCCGATTCCAATTTCACCGCCCGAACACATGCCACACCTTTAATACCCAATCATCCCATGATAGATAGTCTAAAATTTCCCTGTGCCACCAAGCAACCCAAATACCACCAGTCGATCCAACAAGAAAGTGCCGCAATACTACCGAAGTACCATCAACTTAATCACGTTGCCCTTTTTCTGAAACCTATACTCTCGTCAAATCACTTTCAAATAACATCACCATTTCCTTAATCATCTGAGGCTACCCGTTGCCTAAGAGTTTTATGAACTTCCTTTCAGAACTGAACTGTAACTCATCTAGCCAAGAACTTCCATTGATCCCGTTTAGAAGAAAAACCATTACACATCCCATGCCTCTGGCATTCGTAGAAAATGCACCTCTCCAACCACGGTAGAAATCAACAAGAACTCTCCCAATTCCGTTTGCACAAATTAAACTGCCAAGACTGAATCCTTCTAACTAGACCAAGCTAAGCAAGCCAAGCCCATGAGCATGGCTGCAAAATACCTGTAAGAACCCATTACCTCGAACACATACAAAGAGTTAATCATATCCTTTCCATACCGATTCGTTCTACTATCAAGCTACTTCATCTATCTAAATTTCCTTCTGATTCATTTTTAACTTGATATCTCCTCTTGCTGTAGCACTACAATTTCTCAACCCAGGTTTACCTCACGAGACCTAAACATAACTCCACGCTCACTAAGGCCCATAAGCCGCTGAATACTCTCTCAAATATTCCCATAAACACCACATTTCAGAATACTTTACTCTGAAGAAATTCCTGTGAATCTAAGTCCGTTACCTTTACTTTCCTGATACTGATACATAGAATCCCATAATTAACATAAAATACCACAAGTCTTGACCTCTTCCAATGAAAACACAGTCTCTAACCACATGCACAACCTTAAGATACCCGATTGTTCCCTGTAGAATGTTGAACACCTTAGAACCATTCTCGAAAGTCATTCACTCTTATTCAAACTACAAATTACCTGACCTAACGAACAGAACCACTCGTGCCTCATTGGCACTCCGACACTGCAAAATGAGGTCCTCATCCCAATACAACCAAGCAAATTCTTGCTCTATGCACCGAGCATTCTTTACCAACAACAACTCTAGACATTTCGTGATTCTCATACCCTATGAAGCATAATATAACCTTTGCCAATATTTTCCTTTTCTCGAGCCCTAGCTAATTCACTCGCACGCCTCAAACTGGAACCAACATAGCACCTAACCGTGCAATCAACTGCTCACAGCAGACTCCCCCACTTGGATCGAAGCCATAGATCAAGATACACTCGATAACTCATAACACTTTTACTCTATTGATGCCACAATACCGTAGTGAGATTAAACTCAAATCATATATAAGTTGTGAAAACACAGGTCATCTAGTACTGTAAATCTTCTACAAATCTCGCATCCGACCCCGCAACAGTTAAGTACACTCTCTTAAGCGACCTGAAATTTCAAATTTCAACACGTACCCTTCCATTACACATGAGATCTTCTAACATACACATAAGGATCACACCACTTCGGAACACTCCGCAGGAGATAACCCACCTGCTTCGCCTCAATATAACATTTCTGTATACCTTCCACCGTCATACACATTACACAACCACTTAGTCTTCCTGAGTCTGAACTCATACCGCAATATGAAATTTACTTCACTCCCATCTAGGAGTCACGAAACGATTCTTCATGCGCCCATAACTCGACTACACATCAAATCACAATAGGAATCGAACACTTAATAGTTCATCTATTATCCAGCAGACTTCCTCGTCACTACTAAGTCATATAGATACATCTTGCAGTACTAACATACTCGTCACTTAGCTGTCCAACCGCCATTCCCGCTAATAGGGACAATCCCGAACATATAAGTTCAAAAACACTTGTTCACACAATCAACACCTCGGTGCTCAAGCCATAGGCAAAGATCCGGCCTCAAGTCCTCCAGACTGGCCCAACAGCAAACTCACAGAGATCACATCTCGCCCCTCGATCGGGGAATCACAAGCCATCAAGGCACATCTGATACTGAGCGCTCATGCGCGCATACAAACGCGTGGAAGGAATTTCATGAGTTTCTTTTCAAGCTGAATCAAGGACGCACGACAAGAATTCAAGAATGTGAAGTTTTCCTAAAGGTTCTGCAGCCTCTCGAGGATAAATACAGACGTCTCCGTACCGATCCGCGAGACACTACTAAACCTGCTCATGACTCGTGAGACCTAGTAACCTAGGCTCTGATACCAACTTGTCACGACCCAAACCCCGCACTGGTCGGATGGCGCCTCTCGTGAAGACGAGGCCAGCCAACTAACCCAACTCGTCTTTTCAAAAATAATTTAAACAAGAATAACAGTCAAAATGTGACTTAATAAAATTAACTAACGGAATTACAACCCCACACAGCCCAAAGCGGGGTGGCACAAGTCACGAGCATCTATTAGAGTATAAATACAACTACAAGACCTAAAATACACAAAGCCGGAATAATGAACCAAAAGAGAGAAAAAATGGTGCTGCGAACGCAGGCAGTCACCTCGCTACTCCTATAGCTCTGCCTCTGATCAGCCAAAACCCGCTACCGGATGAACAAATACCTGCATCTGCACGCGAGGTGCAGGGAGTAAAGTGAGCACTCCAACTCAGTGAGTAATAAGGGTAAATAATAACTGAGCAGTAAGAAATCACGTAAAGCAAACCATCATGCTATATAGGAGTAGTGTAAAACCTTTTGAGAAAAACAGTGAAGCTGTGAAATCTTTAGAAATATCTTAGCTCAGTTTAAAACTTCTGTAAAAATGACTTTTTCAACATTTTTTTTTGCAAACGAATGCAATTCGAGTAGTGCAGATAAGCACAGAATTTCGCCCCTCGGGCACCACACTCAATTAACAGATAATGTCAGGCAATCCAGTAGATATCACATGAAGTAACACAAACAACAGGTAAGGTAAGCAAATAAGATAAAATAAACACACAAAACAATACTAGTACCGCTGCGGCGTGCAGCCCACTCCACATACCGTTGCAGCGTGCAGCCCGATCCGTTTATCGTCGACGGCGCTCACTGGGGGTGTGCAGACTCCGGGAGGGGCCCCTTACGGCCCGAGCGCAATAATAAGACATCTCGTGGCATCAACTAGGCCCTCGGCCTCATATCAATATCAATATCATACTGCTGCGGCGTGCAGCCCGATCCTATACTCAGTCCAAAAATCACATAAGCCCCTCGGGCACAATCATATAGAAATATTTAGCCCAAACTTCATTAAAAATATTAATTAGGTTTCGAGTTTAAGAAAAGGTGGCTGAGTTTGCAAAACAGTATTAAATACTAGGACTGAGTTCAATGATATGCACAAATGGTAAGAAACCAGTAATAACGATCCCTGAAGGATTCAATCAATTGGCACGAAGCCCAAATATAGCAATCAGCTCAATTAAAATGATAATAAGTGAATTTCAGTCAAATACACAGTATATTCATCTATCGGGACGGACTAAGTCACAATCCCCAACGGTGCTCTACCCCACGCTCGCTATCCGGCGTGCAAGTCACCTCAATATTGCACTACGATATGCAGATACGGGGTTTCAAACCCTCAAAATATCATTTACAATCATTACTCACCTCGAACCGGCAAATCTCTAGCTCGCGACGCCATTGCCCCTCAAATCGGCCTCCATTCACGTCGAATCTATCCAAAATCAGAGCGAACACATCACAATATGCTAAGGGAACAATACCCAATCGAAAACAATAGAAAAATATCAAGAATCTCGAAATTAGCAAAACCCGAGCCCCGGGCCCACTTCTCGAAACTCAGAAATTCTTACATCAACGGGTTCCTTATCTCGCCACGAGTCTATACATATCAAGAACTCCCAAATCCGAGCTCAAATGACCCATCAAAACCCAATTTAAAATTTCAAAATCCAAGCCCTAGTTCTTCCTCCTTTTGCTAAGTTTCCATGAATTTCAAGGTTAATTTCACAATTAAATCATGTTTTTAGTTCATAGAACCTACCTCCAATCAATCCTCTTCGAAACCCTCTTCAATTCCCGTCCAAGAGCTCTCAAAATGCTCAACAATGGTGGAAAATGACTTAACCTCGCGGAACAAAAATGTTTTAAAACCCTTCTGTCCAGGTCCGTTTATCCTCCATGCGATCGCAGCCCCAGGCTTGCGATCGCAATGCACAAAAATTCCAGCTCCTAATTTAACACTATGCGATCGCATACAGACCCCTGCAATCGCAATTCATCAACTCCGGACCCTATGCGATCGCAAACTTACACCCGCGTTTGCGTTGAACAAATTTCCATTCAAGCCCTAGGTCCACTTAACACTATGCGATCGCAACCCTTACTATGCGATCGCATTGAACAACCAAACACCCCCTCAAAATCCTTCTGTGCGATCGCAATACACCCTCTGCGATCGCATAGAGCAAAATGCTCTGCAATAACTGATGCCTTTTTCTGCAATTTTTCATCGTCCAAAACTCCCCGTTAGCCATCCGAAATCACCCCGAGGTCCCCGGGACCTCAACCAAAAGCATCAGCACATCCTTAAACATCACCCAAACTTGTTCCAATCCTCAAAACACCTCAAACAACACCAAAACCATCAATTCACATTGGATTCAAGCCTAAGTTCTTCTAAAACTTTCGAAACACGCATTTGATCAAAACCCCAACCAAATCACCTCCGAATGACCTAAAATTTTGCACACACATCCCAAATCACATAACGAAGCTACAGCAACTCTCGGAATTCCATTCCGACCCTCAGATCAAAATCTCACCTATCAACCGGAATTCGCCAAAATACTAACTTCGCTAATTCAAGCGTAATTCTACACCGGACCTCCAAAATCACTTCCGATCACACTCCTAAGTCACAAATCATCCCCCGAAGCTAACCGAATCATCGAAATTCATATCTGAGCCCTCTAACACATAAGTCAATATCCGGTTGACTTTTCCAAACTAAGCCTTCCTTAAAGAGACTAAGTGTCTCATTTTCTTCTAAAACCAATCCAAGCCAACTCGATCATACAAGACACTGATAATGAAGCATAAGGAAGAAGAAAATGGGGGAAACGGAGCGGTAACCCATTAGACGACGGGTCGGGTCATCACATTAACCCCCCCGACTCCCAGCAGCAGTGCCCCCCCCCCATCGGCGACCACTCACGGCAGCAGCACCACCTCCGGCGACCTTCACTCCCAAGGTTAGTTTCTCTCTCCTTTCTTAGTTTTTTCCGAAAAACAGTGACTAGGGTTCAATTTCTCCATGTTAGGGTTTAATTTCTCCATGTTAGGGTTCAATTTCTCCATGTTATATATTATTTGCAATTTTTAGGGTTCTTTTTAATACTTTTAGGGTTCAAATAAATTAACTATTTAGGTAGACTAATTTATATATGGGGTTAAATTTCAATTTATGAAGCAACAACAAGAAGCATGGATAAAGAACATTAAAAATACTAAATTTAAGCCTTCAAATGACATGAAACATTTAAATTAGGATATGAATTGTCCTTCAAAGGCCTTTAGCGAAATGTTATACAAATAGAAATAAAAGGTTATATTAAAGAATTTTAGGATATGAATTGGACTTTTAGTTAACTAAAAAAAGATTAGGATATGAATTAACTAAATTAATTTCCTCTTATTTTATTTGTATAGATGGAACATCGTACTTGGATGTACAATAGGAATTATCCTAATCGACAGGGATTGAGGGAGGATTTTATAGAAGGGGCGGATGACTTTATTAGACATGCAATGTCACTTCAACCATACCTAACTGAAGGAGTAATTAGGTGCCCTTGTATTAGGTGCGACTGTATGAAGTTTGGACAACCGGCGGAAGTTAAGCATCATCTTTATAGAAGGGGGTTTATAGAAAATTACTTTGTGTGGACTAATCACGGAGAGATCGATGGTAGCCATGGGATATTTCATAACATGGCTGTGGGTGAAAGTAGTACGTCGGTGGAGAATACAAATAGTAATTCTAGAATTCATGATATGGTTGCGGATGCTTTTGGGATGCACTTAGTGGGTGAGCCCAATGAAAATGTTGAACAAACTCCTAATGATGACGCAAAACGTTTTTATGAAGCTTTAGAGGAAGCTAGTCGTCCACTACGTAACGGAAGTTCGCACTCTGAGTTGTCTGTTGCAGTTAGTATTACTATGTATGAAATCTGATTGGAATATTTCTCAAGGAGCCATGGACTCCTTCATTGACCTTATGCGTGAACTAGTTGGCCCTGATATCGAATTACCCGGTGATTTCTACAAGGCAAAGAGATTAGTTTCTAAGTTAGGACTTTCGTCAATGAGAATTGATTGTTGTGAAGATGGTTGCATACTATATTATAAAGATGATGCAGGTTTGGACGGTTGTAAATTTTGTGAAAAGCCTCGTTTCAAGAGGCTTTCCAGTGGGAATATGGTCGCTATCAAGTCGATGCATTATTTACCTCTTATACCTAGGTTAAAGAGGTTATATGCGTCGATGAGTTCTGCTCCTCATATGAGATGGCACTTTGAAAATAGAAGACCACCTGGTGTTATGTGTCATCCTTCAGATGGAGAAGCTTGGAAGCACTTTGATAGGACATATCCAGATTTTGCTAGTGAACCAAGGAATGTTCGATTAGGTCTGTGTGCAGATGGCTTCATGCCTTTTTCTGTATCTGCCACATCATATTCATGTTGGCCTGTCTTTCTTACACCTTCTACCACCCAAGTTGTGCATGACTAGTCCATATATATTCTTAAATTGTATTATCCCCGGTCCACGTAATCCGAAAAGTTTGATTGATGTATATTTGCAACCTTGATTGATGAGCTAAAACAATTGTGGTACGATGGTGTTGAAATATGACATATCAACCAAGCAGAATTTCATTTTGCATGCTAATTTAATGTGGACAATTAACGATTTTCCTGCGTATGGAATGTTGTCTGGGTGGATGACTGCTGGGAAGCTAGCTTGTCCTTACTGCATGGAAAACAGTAAAGCGTTCACTTTGAAATATGGCCGAAAGCAATCATGGTTTGATTGTCATCGTCAATTCTTGCCTCCTGATCATGAGTTTAGAAGGATGAAAAAGCATTCAAAAAGAAAAAAATGGAATATGATTTCCCACATCCGATACTTTCAGGTGAGGAAATTTGGGAGAGGGTCCAGAACTTCAATAAAGTTACTGAAGCTCCACCTTATAGATTCCCCGGATACGGTGTTACTCATAATTGGACGAAACAGAGTATATTTTGGGAGTTGCCTTATTGGAAGGAAAATCTTCTCCGTCACAACCTTGATGTCATGCATATTGAGAAGAACTATTTTGACAATTTGTTCAACACAGTGATGGATGTTAAAGGTAAGACAAAGGATAACCTAAAGGCTAGAATGGACTTACAAGAATATTGCAGGCGGCCTGAATTATACTTGCAGACAGCAAACAATGGTAAGGTGTTCAAGCCCAAAGCAAGTTACACATTCACTTTGGAGGAAAGACGGCAAATTTGTGATTGGGTAACGAAATTGAAGATGCCTGAGGGTTATGCGTGAATGTTGGGAAAAAAGTTGATATGGAGGTAGGGAAGTTGAGCCATTTGAAAAGTCATGACTGTCATGTTTTCATGGAGACCTTAGTGCCTATTGCATTTTGTGGTTTGCCTGAACATATCTGGAAACCCATCACAGAGATTAGTTTGTTTTTCAAAGACTTGTGTTCTTCCACATTAAGGGAAGAAAACCTACTCCGGATGGATCAGAACATTCGTGTAACTTCTACTAAGATGGAAAAGATATTTCCATGTGGTTTTTTTGATGTGATGGAACACCTTCCAATCCACCTTGTACACGAGGCACGACTTGGAGGGCCTGTTCAATGCAGATGGATGTATCCCTTTGAGAGGTAATATTTTAAGTTTGATGTAATTTTCTGTTTTATTTGAAAATGTCCTTGGCTAACCTGAAATTATGTAGGACAATTGGCAAATGCAAACAATTTGTTAAGCAGCGGGATATGCGAAACTTATCTTGCAAAGGAAACTGCTCATTTTTGTTCTTATTATTTTGAGAGTAATGTGCCATGTGCTAGGAATAGGCCCAACAGGCACACGGTCGACCTTAGGAATGATCCATTATATCCGCTTATGTCCATATTCAATCAACCAGGCCGATGTTCTAAGGATGGTAGAAAGAGAAGTTTGAGTGATATGGAGTTCAAGTCAGCAACACTTCACGTGTTGCTAAATTGTCCCGAAGTTGTACCATTTCTCAAGTAAGTATTGATTTAGTAGTTATCAAAATATAAAAATTACTGTGATTACATCTCAATGCAACTACTAAATATATTTGATGTGTCACAGTCACTTTGTGGGTCAATTTGGCCATGATGCTGTATATACGAGATTTGATACGTGGTTCAAAAAATTTGTAAGTTTCTCCTTAAAATATTCTAAAACTATGTACGGAAACAATGTTTGGAAGTTATGCTAACTTATGAATTTTTTTAACATTATGTAGGTAAATGATCCAAATAATGGTATAAATCAATTTTTGAAAGATATATCTTGGGGACCTGGGGTTGAGGTCACAACAATGTCTAAGTACGTTGTGAATGGTTATAAGTTTCATACAGAGAATTGCTCTGAAAATAAAAATAGCAACAACAGTGGGGTGTGGGTTCAAGGTGGTGATGGCAACCAAGATGGAGATATTGATTATTATGGTGTGCTCAAAGAAATAATAGAACTAGAATATACAGGTTGGCCATTTAAGAAATTGATACTCTTTAGATGCAAGTGGTTTGACCCACATCGAACAAGAGGTACAAGAGTACACAATCAATACAACATAATTGAGGTTAATCATACGAGGGAGTATGATCGCTATGATCCTTTCATAATTGCACATAATGTTAGGCAAGTGTATTATGCTCCTTATCCATTCGGCGGAATAAGTCCGATTGGTGGGTTGTAATAAAAACTAAGCCTGTGGGTAGGGTGGAAGTCGAGAATGTGTTAGATGTTGCATATCAAAACGATATCTCCAGTGTTCAATAGTAGACTAAGTTTTAGAAAATGATTTGGAACATCCTGAACACATATCTGGAAGAAGTTGATATAAATGAAAGTAAGAATTATAGAAAACGAGGAAGAAGAATCAACTGATGAAGCTCAAACTAGTGAGGAAGAAGAATTCTTGACGAGGACTTTACGTCGATGAGCTTTAAAAAGTTGGTTTCTTTATATTAACTCTCGTTTATAGCTAGTTTCTTTATATGTTTCAATCTAACTATGTATTATATTATGCAAATGACAGGCAAGGGTCGACGACCGGTAACAGTGATCCTACTGGTTTTCTGGGGTCGAGAAAAGGCTAGGAAACCAAGAAGAGGGGTAGAAGATACTAGTCAATCATTCCTCCTATTTTACAATTGCCTGTGCCTACTGTCTGGGCCTCCACCCAGGGCTAATCTGATCTTGCCACCTGTTGTTCTCTTGCCTGCTCAATCATCCCACCCTTCACGTGCAGACCCAGTCTTTCTTCACCAAGGGCACTAGTGACATGTACGTCTTTCTTAATACATGTCGTCTACCTGTCTCACTTACCACGTGGGATCGCATCCATCAAGCATCTCATGGATTCGCATCCATTCCATGGTCTAGCATACCACATGGCACATCACATTCCTAGTCCAGTGTCACATGGCCACTACGGGTTCACAGCTCTTTTTCAGTGTTTCGACGGTCACGTTTGGTGGCGGCACTACAGCATATGTCAGCATCCTCCCAAGGGCTGGCAAGTCCAGGGCTCCAGCCAACTTCATCTGGAGCCATCATTGCAGGCCTTCGCCTGCGAGAATATTAGCATCTGAACCCTACACCTTCCACACATTGCCTCCGATATAAATTCTTCGACGATGATGCTGATGATTGCACGATGGAGTGCATTATGATGAATATGGCAGGATCATATTAAGTCCTGGAGGGTGACGGGTAAGAGTTATTTCTTATTTTCTTTTATTGTTTTGGTACAGTTTTACTATAGATAATCAATGAATTTTTTTTATTATAATTGTAGGTTCTGATTCCTATGTAATATTACTACAAGCGGATCATTCACCAACAGTTGTCACGGACCGCCAGTTCGCCTCTCTATGAACATGTTCGGTGGCATGCACCTAGGTCCCCTATTAATAGGTGAGCTAAATTGCGCTAAATAACACTGAATTCGGAAGTAGAACTAACTTCCAATAATTAGAACTGAACATATCATAAGATAAGTTACGAGTGTCGACTAAGTGGGGGCTCTCGACTGTCGGTTGAGTAGTGACCGCTCGTAGCCTTAGTAGGAAGGATCGTCGGGAAGGTGTGTACTAAACACCATCTCATAACAGCCCGAGAAAAACTTTGCACGTGAATACCCCGTGACAGAGCTAAGTAGAAAGATTATGTAAATTGCTGCTATATTCCAGAATGTGCTACGTCCCAAATATGAATTAGAATCTAAACACTTACAGATAGATAAGGAAGGAGACTCTTCGGTCTGCGACGGCTGCAGAATAATCATCTCGATCGCTCGCGTAGCTCTGTCCTGCCGCCTCAAGGATAGTGCGCCTGAGTGAGGAGTACCTGGATCTGCACATGAAAAATTGCAGTAAAGGCATGAAGTACACCACAGCGGTGACTCGTTAAGTGGCCAAGCCTAACCTCTGGTTGGGTAGTGACGGAGGAGGTGCATGCCCTACTGAGGGTTAAACAATATATATATATCAAACAGTATGGAAATATAGCAGAACAGTGAGCCAACCAGTGAAATAAGAGACACTAAACAAAGCAATAATAAATACACAAAGAACGAGAGCCTAAACAACAGTAATAAAGACAGTGCCAATACCAATGGTAACAATGAGGATCTCCCTTGATTACCGTCCTGTATTGTCCTTCTCTCAACTGTTCAGTGTGCGATCTCCGGATATCCGTCCGTTAAGTCCACATATTGGTAGTATCCGAAGAATCTCCAGGGATATCCGGTCCCATTAGTCCAACTAATCAAATGTGCCAGGGGGATCTATCGGAAACTTAACCCCGCATCCCAAAGTAAATAGGCTAGGGGATCTATCGGGAATCTAACCGGCATCTTCTCTC